>NW_001849484.1:78272-110420 GCF_000209065.1 Trypanosoma cruzi
GGAGTACTCCATCTCTGAGGACTACAAAGTGCCTGAAACGCCATTCAGGAGAGACGTCTCCGCGCAGTCCCAGTCAACAGAAACAACAACAGCAATCGTGCGGCGCGTGGCAACAGCACCACTTATTATTATGTGTGACGGCGGCTCCTCAAAGTTCAAGTCAAGGTATCAGCACTACACACCTGCACGGGACTACCACTCAAATTTTGTTGGGCTCATTTTGCGTAATGTACAGCTACCCTCTGAAAAATATGGCACGGTATTTCTTGCCAAAACTGGACCTGTTCTGTCCTATCGACTGGATCCAAATGAGTTGCGCATGCTGGTTGATTACAATAAACCAACTTTACCTGATTTGGGGCAACAAAGTAAATGGCTTATTGAAGAAGTGGCACCCGGTCTTCCGGCAGAGATGCGTTCCGAATTTATTCGCGCTGCAAAGGATACAAGTCGCATTCGTTCCATGCCTGTGGCACATTACCCTGCAACATTTCCGTCAATCAGAGGCTATGTGGGCCTGGGAGATCATGCGAATCAGCGTCATCCACTCACTGGTGGTGGTATGACATGTGCATTTAATGATGTACTTCGTTTGGCAAAGAGTCTTGCCGTCATTCCAAGACTGCGGGGCAATGACGTTAATGATATGGCGGAAATTGAGGATCGAATTCAAAAAGCGATATTGCAGTATTCGCAAAAACGCTTCTTACACTGTGGCTCCATCAACATTCTCTCTTGGGCCCTTTATGCTGTGTTCCAGAGTCCCCCTCTGCGTGATGCATGCCTTGATTACTTTATGCTTGGAGGCGACTGTGTGGATGGCCCCATTTCACTGCTCTCTGGAATGGAACTCAGCTCATTAACTCTGCTGTTTCATTACTACCGTGTGATGATCTTTTATCTCCTTAACACGGTTACATGCACTGGTGCGTACAGTTGTCGCGATGAGAAAAAACCCAGTTTCTCCCAAAAATGCTTTAATGCGGCCATTTTCTTGGTGAACCCCTTCCGTCTTGCTGGGGCCCTTCGCATCCTTCTCAGTGCCACTCTGGTGTTTGCACCCTTGGTGTATTACGAATTTGTCTCGCTGTGGATTCTGATGGATCCTACAGGTGTTTTCCCCAACATGGCGAGGAAGATGAAGATTCTGTTGTACCGGGTCCTTTTTGACGGGAAACACCGAAAACCAGTGGGTATATAGGAGGAAGAAGAAGGAGGTGTGCTTCTACCCATGTCTTTGTTAGTACAGGTGCATGGAGAGCTGGGGTGGGTGGGTGGGTGAGAGAAGGGGGTTAGAGGATTAATTTGTCGCACGGGGGTTTCGGAAACAAAATGGGGAGATGAAGGGGGGTGGAGGGGGAGAGGAGAAAGAAATTGGGACATGAGAAGAAGAAAATAACAAGGTTTTTCTGAGGAGAGGGTGGGGCATGTGACGATGTGTTGGCAAGGGGAAGGGCCATACTTTCTGTCGGTTGAAGGCTTACAGCTGCAACGTGGGGGAACTCATCGTGACACACCACGTGAGCCAATGCCCACGGCACAGGGGAGGCGTGCCGTGTACGTATAGTCATGGCGGAAGGTGAAGTGACCCGCCAATTTTAACAGGAGGAATACTGTGGGCATTCCATTTTTTTGATCTTCTTTTTTTTAATTATTTAACGGAAGAAAAAAAAAAAAAAGAAATGTGTGTTTTTTTTTTTTCTCTCTTCCCACCTATATATATTTATATAAAAAGAGGCACTGGAAGAAGAAACAAATAAATAAATGTTGCCTTCTTTTTAAATACTGCATGGGAAAGGGCAGTGAAATTGCCGCCGCTGCGGTGCGTTCATCTCAGGAGGAATCCATAGAGGGAGGGGGAGAGCGTGTATTTGTATTTTTATTTTGTTTGCGTGTTTCACATGTCCAGTGTCACCTATTTTTTCTTGTTTTTTTCTGTAATCATGCATGCGTTTGTTCGGGGTATATCCCAAAAGTTTGTCACGACGGTGAATACACCGACCCCACACGCCTTACAGATTATCATAACACCAGCAGTAAACCAGACGCGAGGAGAGGCGAAGAAAAAGGGGGGTAGAGGAAGTGTGATTGCCCCTTGCGCCCGCAATTACCAAAGATCCTCCACCCGAGGAGAAAAAAAAGGAAAACAAAAAAAAAGAGGGGGAGGGGGGAGGGGAGAAGTGTGAAAATACAGACAAGAGCCACAGGGAAGGAAACAAGCAACAATGGAGCAACAACTGCAGGACCTTCTGGAGCAGGGAGGCCTCTCACACACCATTCAGGGCTTCATCGATGGCGGTGTCACCAGCGTGCAGCAGCTGAAACAGCTCACAATGCAGGACTATCAGTCGGTTGGCGTCATTGTCATGACAGACCGTCGTAAACTCTTTGAGCTCATTCAGTACATGAAAAGGGAGCAGGCTAACACGTCGTCTGCCACTGTCTCTTCTCCCACCGCGGAGATTTCGCGCAAAGCGGATCGTAACTCCCATGCAACACCTTCAACTGCCGCACGAACCACTACGCCATCCCGTCGTAATAGCACACCCTCAGCCGCACAACTTCGGGCGGAGAATGAGAACTCTTCATTATATGAAATCAAACAAACACCCATACTGCGACGGGACCCTATTCGCATGGGCGACGAGATGAATACCTCAACATCAAAAGCAACACCCAGTTCACGTACTGTGAGTCGAACGACGCACGCCTCTCCCATTTCTATTGCTCGCAGAACAGGAGAAGGTGGGGCCTCGAAACGCAAAATGAGTCGAATCACGGTTGTGGTTCGCAAACGTCCACTAAGTAGTTCAGAGTTGAACGAAGGCCTCTACGATGTTTTGGCCACAGACCCAGATAACGAACACGTTATCGCCCTTCTGGAGCCGAAGCAAAAAGTAGATTTAACAAAGTACATTGAGAAACACCGCTTCACGTACGATTTGGTGCTAGACGACAAGCAAAATAATCGTGATGTTTACGAAAAGACATGTAAACCATTGATTGAGACTGTTTTTGAGGGAGGATGTGCCACTTGCTTTGCGTACGGTCAAACAGGCAGTGGAAAAACGTTCACAATGCTTGGAAAAGACGCCCAGGAAGGTGTGTACCTTATGGCTGCAAGGGATTTGTATTCTCGATTAGAATCTGGTATGAGTATTATGGTTTCTTTCTTTGAGATTTATGGGGGCAAGCTTTTTGACTTGCTCAACGAACGTGAAAAGCTTGCGTGTCGAGAAGATAGTCGTGGTGTCATCAATGTTTGTGGTCTGACAGAACACCGTGTCGACGATACAGATCATCTCATGCGGGTTATAGACTATGGAAACTCTATTCGCGCGGCAGGATCGACAGGTATGAATGCGGATTCTTCTCGCTCCCACGCCATTCTTCACATCACTGTACTGAGTGCCAAAAAACGTTTTTTCGGTAGGTTCACGTTTATTGACCTCGCGGGTAGTGAACGAGGTGCGGATACTCTTGACAGCGATCGCACAACTCGGCTGGAGGGGGCGGAAATCAACAAATCCCTGCTTGCATTAAAAGAATGCATCCGGGCTCTTGACCAAAATCACCGTCATATCCCTTTTCGTGGCTCAAAGCTCACAGCTGTACTCCGGGATTGTTTTACAGGAAACAGCCGTACCGTCATGATAGGCAATGTAAGCCCTGCAAGTGGAAGTTGTGAACATACACTGAACACTCTTCGCTACGCAGATCGCGTAAAGGAGCTGAGGAAGGATAAATCGACTCGCATAGCTGCTGAGGAAATCATGATTGGTCAAATGCCGAGTGAAGAAGTGGAGACACTTGGCCTCAGTGGAACCTTTGCCCAGCGACGGGCGCGTGAGAAAAAGGCGGGCACCCGATCTTCAAGTCAGCTCTCACGTGATCTGGGTACACCAAACCTGAAACCAATCGGTGGTGGATTCACTGGCGCTTACCGACCCAAGGCACCTCAACAGCGCCCTCGGAAGCTTACAAAGGACGATGATTATCCCAATTTTTCGGATAGCCTTCGCCCCAGTAAGTTTACCAGCACTGGACCTGTCAAAGGGGCTGGTTATCCCAAGGCAACACCGAAACACAGCCGCGTTGGTAGTGAGGTGTCGATACGTGATGCTAGTCCGTATGAAATAGGTTTGTTTGAGAGTGCCGACTCCTTAGACGATGATGAAGATAACGTGATTTTGGGTCACCGCCGTCACATTGATGCCATGATGGAACTTCTAAAGCAGGAGATGACGGAGTTAAATGGGGTTGAGATGCCAGGCGCATCCATTGAGAAGTACTGTAGAAATGTTGACAGTATATTGACAAGCCAAGCAAAGAACATTGAGGGTGTTAGAAGTATGATCAGACAATTAATGAGGCATGTAGAGGCTCGTCAGAGACGCTAGTTTAGTGAGACAGAATAGAGCAGGTGATTGAGTGTGTGGAAGAGCGAGAAGGGAGTGAGAAGAACGAAAAAAGTAGAGTGTGGGAGAGAGAGGGAGAGAGGGAGAGGAAGGGAAGGGAAGGAGGAGAAAAGAATCTTTTTTTGAGGGGCAATCACTTTCCTACTTGTATGCGTCGTGCTTTTCCCTCTCTTTTCTTTCTTTTCTTTTTTTCTTACTTTTGATTGGAAAAAAAAAAAAGAGGAATTCTTACCATTATTACGAATATTAATACCATTAATATTATTATTACTATTATTTTTATTTTTCGTTCCACTAGAAGGGCGGGAGGAAGAGAGGATAAAAGAAATAAAGAAAAGAAAAAAAGAAGCGAAACTAAAAAATCCATGGGAGCAGAAGAAAGGTCTCAGCGGTTTTGAATTGCGCGAATTGCAGTCAAGAAAGAGGAGAGAGAGATAAGAGGGAAAGACAGAGGAGGTTCCGTTTAAGGGGGGTGACAAAAGGGGCGACGTCCGCTCGCCTGACTTGTTGTTTTTGTTCTTTTTTGGGGGGGGGAGGGGGATTTCTGGGAGAGAACACCTGCTGTTGTTGCTGTTGACGCAGATTGTGTGTGTGTGTTTATGCAGAGAAACGAAGAAAGAGGGCCCCGCACTTCTTTTTTTCTGGTGGAGAGGGCGGGTGGGTGTGACACCTCCGCCCCGACTGCTGCGTGAAGCCACAACCGGGGGGATGCTGGTGATGGCATGTGAGGCATTGGCAAAGAAGTCGATTGTTCTTTAAAAATATATATGTAATAATTTCTTTTTCATCGTCGAGCAATGCCATTCCTTTTTCTTTTTTTTTTTTTATTTCTTTTGCTAGCCCACTTTTACTGATTGAATACAGAAATCGTTTGCCCCATCCAACCATGCCGGACGTCCGAGAGTGACCGTTGACGGTGAGATGGTCATAGCAACCATCCGTGATGTAATGGGAGGTAACACTGTCCCACGAAAGTTCGGGTTACACACCCGCCAGCTGCAAAGACCTGATTTTTTTGTCACTTCCTCTTTTTCTTGCCTTTTTTTTTAATTCTTCTTTTCTCCGTCTGCCCTTTTTCCTTTTTTTTTTTCTCCTCACTCCCTCTCTGTCTGTCTGTCTGTGTATTTGTGTGTTTGCTCTCGTTTATTGACTTTATCCTTCTTGTTCTTGTTGTTGTTGCCATCGTCCCCGTCTTTTCTTGTGTGCTGCTTCTGATGAATTGTTCCCGTTTCTTCTTCCTCTTTTTACCACCCAAACGCAGCTCGGCCGGCTCTTTTTTTATTGTTGTTGTTTTTGTTGGTTTTCGGCTGTGAGTCCAAAATAAGGAAAAAAGAAAGAAACGAAAAGAAGAAGAGGGGGGTAACGAAAAGAAAAAAAAAAGGAGAAAAAATAAAAACAAAAAAAAAGGAAGTCTGTTGGACACAATGCGAGTTTGGCGGGTTTCTGGAAGAGCTCTGCGACGGTGTGTGGGGCTCCGCTGCGTCTCGTCATCCCCATTCCCGTTGCCACCACCAGCGACGACGGTGCGGTCGAAAGGGTACGGCCCGACAAAAGATCTTCTGAAAGGGGTGGATATCTCGAAACGACTCGTTGTGGAAACGGAATTGCATCCGGCGGATGCGGAGTTGCAGCGGCGCGTTCTTTCGCTCTCGGCTGCCGACGTGAGCGTCCGCACCCCGCTAGAGGGCGAGGTTAACTTTGTGGACAGCGGAGCGATACCACAACAAGAGGAGATCGTCTCAATTTCGTCCGAGCAGTTGGCCTCCGTCGCTACCGTGATTGTGGAACAGGTAAAGGAGAAACTGGAGCTGAGCAGCTACACCTCCGAGGCGGCTCAAGATGCCCGCTCGAGTGGTGTCGTGAACGCTGTCGCTGACTGCCTTCGACAGGAGATGGAACGTCTCTCCGCCACTTTACAGACACAAGAAGTGTCATTTTCCCGTATGTTGGGCGAAAATTCGGATGTTATTTGTGCAAGAATTGCTAGTGTGATTCAGAAGGAACGTTCACTGGCCGCAGCGAATTTGAGGAAGACGGAGACCAAGCATCTCTCCTCTTTCACACAGGAGGTCACATCCGCCGTGGCAAATTTGGAGACGTCATTGAAGAAAACCCTGGGGGAAACAATTGCCGCGAAGAATAAGAAGATGGAGCCTATTTTTGAAGATGTGTGCCTGCATGTTGTTGGAGCTATTGAGCAGGCGTCACGCACGCAGCAGGAGCAACTTGCTATCTCCCTCCAAGATGTACTGGAACGAACCGTCATATCCGCCGTTTCACCAGACAAATCCTTAAATCTCGAAGCGATTCAAGGTATTGTGCAGCATGCCATGGAAAGAGTCGTTGAGGGGACGCAGAACAAGGTGCAAGAGTTACTGAAGGATATAAGAAAACATTTTAAAAAGTCTACAATCTCTGTTGGCGATGCATCTGACGAGAAGCAGTTAGAGCTGGAAGGGTTGTTGAATTCATACGGAGAGCGACTAGAGGAATTGCGTGAGTCGACAGCCGGGCTTACCGACGTGAAGGAGCTGCTGATGGAGGTTCACAGTCTCCAGCAGACGAACGAGGTGGCCGTCCAGGAGGTACGGGACAGCATAAAGCGACTAAAAAAGGATTTGATGGGCGTACTTCGTGGTGCGACTTCTCCTCCTGTCGTTGAGGCAGTGGCAGAGGACAAGAATGGGATGTTTGCAGAGTACTGCGACAAGCTGGCCGACGTGGCGGACCGAGTGACATCAACGGTCGAGCAGCAGCTGAAAAAGCAATCTTTGGACGTGAAGGAATTACTGACACAAGTACGGACCCTCGAAAAAACGTTTGGGGAAACCAAAAAGTCTGCCTTGGTTTCTATACCTTCCATGCAGGAACTTGATGATGACCGCATGGTTACTCTGGCGCAGAGCATCAGCGATAGCATTCTTGCTTCTTTGCCGCCACGCGAAGCCCTGCCGAAACCGGCGCCAGCATTCACAAAGGAGGATTTGGTGGAGGCTGTGTCGGCAGTCCTCGGCCCAAAGCTAGACGAGTTAGCCGCGGCGGTGGCAAAGATGGAAACTCCGCGTCCCTCTACGGTTACCGTCTCCGACGTGGATGAGGGCACAACGGGATTAGGTGAACAGCAGCTTATCACGCTTGCCCAGACGATTGCCGAGAGTGTGCGAGATGTCGTGCAAGATGTGGTCCCCGCCAAGGAGTTGATGGAGTCGCTGACCTCAAGGGAAAACGATGCGGCCCTAATGGCACGCCTGGAGAGTTTAAAAGAAACCATCATTGCAACCGTGCAAGAGGAGATGGGACGCACGCACGAGGTCGATCTCACACCTTTCCAGAATTATCTGGACCAGGTCCTCGCTGGGGTGCAAGAAGCAATAAGTAAGCAGCAGGAGGCAACGCAAGTTAAAGTTGAGAGTGTGGTCGAAACTCTGCTTGGGCAGCTGCAAAAACAGCAAAAGTTGCTTGTTGAAGAGGAACGGGCTCGCCAACGGTCAAGTGACGACGACGCAAGACCCCCCATATTTACAGCCGAGGAACTTGCAACGCTCAACAATCGCCTTTTGGGAGAGATCAATGAAATGTTGACCAGCAACTCCACTTCATTGCTTTCATCACTTGAAGCGGTGCAGCGGGAGGTTCGTGCCACAGCCGATCGTCTGCCGGAAAATTTTGAGACACGATTATCTTCCGTGGAAAACTCCATACATGAGTCTTATGCAGCAGGGAAAGATCACAATGCCAGCGTAAAAACAGCTTTGAAGGACATCCAGGCAGGCGTTGAAACCATTAAAGGGGGTAATGATGCGGCTGTGCAAGTTCTTACGTCCATCAACAAGGCGGTGTCTGATTTGGCACAATCAAGTACTGCATCTGTCGATGGGATCAAGGAACAGTTAAGCGCCACGGAGAATAGGACAGAGGCTTTGTACACAAAGATGACTTCTGATCTCTCGCACCACTTCAGTCAGCTTCAAACGGAGGTGCAAGACGGAAGACGACGGATTGAAGAGCTTATTTCCTCTCAAGTGGAGTACAAGGGCGTGTCGACATCCGTGGAGGCAATGCGGTTGAAACTGGAAGAAGTGAGTCGATTGCTGGAGAACATGAAAACTTCAGTCTTCAACTCACCGCCGTCGGAGCCACAACATCGACCACCACCACCACAAGAACAGCAGCAGCAACAACAACAAACTGTGAGTGGAGAATTCATTGAGTCGCAGCTTAAAAACCTTTCCGTGGTCACGCAGGAGATTCTTTCGGAAGTTCAGAAGTATCGTTCCGCCCAGGAGGCCCCAGCTCCTGCCGATGCGACTTCTACCAAAGAGAATTTGGAGGCAATGGAGGTTCGACTTAACGAGCGACTGCAGGGGCTTTACAGTAAACTTAATGAAATGACTCAGGCTGATGCTGACGCAGCTGCTGTGGAGCTTCCTTCAGAAGAGGTGCCTTCGAATCAGGGCTCCGTATCGGAAGACGTCAGTCAACACTTAAAGAATGTAGACATTCTTATCAAACATCTGCAGACGTCCCGAAGCGCTCAGGTGAAGCAAATGAGGGAGAAATTGATTGTCCTTCGCTCATTTCTTGCGACGGGAGGTCTCAATAGAGAGGAGGGGAGTACAATAAAGACAATTCTTGGTGCACTGGATGCGCACAGGCTGAAGCTTAGAGAAGAGGCGGCTGGTGCAGAGGCAGCATTGGTCAAGGATGTCAACGATGCCCTCCAGCAAACTTTAGAGCGTCTTTTTTCATCAAGTGAGCAGACCGTTGCTGAATCAACAAAGCATCAGCTGCAGCAGCTTCAAAGTGACCTTGATGCCAAGAGTGAAAGAATCGAGACGCAGCAACGGCATGTTGCGTCTCAGTTAAATGATAGATTAAACAATTTAGAGAAATTACAGGAGGGCCACACTGTGGTGCTTACCAAAGAAATTCAAAATGGGCATAAAGAGTGGCGTGATGTGCTTAATCTGGCCATAAAGCAGGAGATGCCAACAGCTCTTCAAGGTGTTATTGTGGAAGCCTGTACAGAGCCGCTGCGTTCTGTACGAGATAAGTTGGATAAACGCGACACCCGAGAAGAGCAGAGGGCTGCAACATTACTCTCGAGGGTCCAGGAGGTGTCGCGGGATGTTTCCAAATTGGGTGGCCTCGGTGCGGAAATGCAGGCAGCAGTGAGCAGAAGCTCAGCGACCATTATAGAAGAGATTCTGCGCAAACAAGAAGGGCTTGCGGAGCGCTTCGAAGGACATGTGTCGACGATGGTACGAAAGGAATTTTCCAATGTATCTTCACATATTGTTACGGGCACTCCTTTTTCCACAACAATGGTAACAGCCTCGACGCCGCTCTCGTTGTGGTGGCTATGCGTGTTGTCATTTGTTGTTTTTGCCACCATCATAGCATGTGCCTACTTTATCTTTGCCGCCTTTTTGGTTGCTTTTGTTCCTGTGCCGCCGCCGGAGGGATTTCTTGCAAATGCTGGTATTAAGCCCGTGGGACAGGATGATACGGCTGATTTGCCCAAGAAATTTTCATCCTCTCGCGTGGTGGATCAGGTAATGGAATAGCCACTACCGTGCATAGAGTTTTTTGTTGTTGTTGTTGCTCCTCCTTTGCCGTATTTGTGTGACTGTTTGTGTGTATCGGTGAGTTACACTTCCCTCCAACAATACACATTGATATTTACATACATCTTTTTCCCTCGCCTCGCGGCGCGTGAGCATATGTGCGTCTCCCTGTAGTGTTTATTCTGGAGTATGGCTTACCAGCACTCGATCTTGACCCTCTTTTCTGTTTGTTTGCGGTCTTTCACTCCCTTTTTTTTTTCTTTTTTTCTTTTGATCTCCGGGTTTATCACAACGCAAAACCAAAAAAGAAAGAAAAGGGGGGAAATAGTTCTGTTTTTTTTTCTTTTTGCCCGTCACTGTGCTTCACTGTTCGGGTGCGTAACGAAGCAAAAAAGAAAAGAAAAGTAATAAACCGCGACCTGGTAAGGGGGGAGGGGAGTTACGTGCCTTTCCCCCTTCATTGCTGTTGTTGTTGTTTTTAGTATACGATTTCCTTCATTTGACCTCTGGCCGGCAAGGAAGGAAAGGGGCGTGCGGATTCTGGCGCTTTGACATCAATTGAAGTGGAGGGGAGGGGTATCGTCGGGCTTTTGTTTGTTTTTCTTTTTCTCCACACACACACACACACACATCACGGCTGCACGAACGATAAGGGACACATGTCGGACATTCCAATACCGCGACCCGTTCGGAGTCATTCTTCCTCACGAAGCGTAACCGTCTCTGCATCGCGTAAAAGTAAACCAAAGAATGCACCATTTAAGTTCCTGCGCAAGGATGAAGGACGGCTCTCTTACACGTGCCAACCAGACTCACCGATGTCAGCGAACAACCAGAATCATTATGCCGCCCACCGTGACAGTCCATCAAGCGAACGACGGGGGTCCCGATCGCTGCGAGAGGCCATTGCCAATGACATGCGCAGGGGAAAGAACCACGACCCCTTTGCAGAAGTTGTCATCGCTGTACCAAAGCGCACGCCGCCGCCCAATCCCGCTGCGCGCGAAGAGGCGCAAGATTTTCTTGAACTCTCTCTTCAGGAGCGTGGGCTTTCACAGCCTCAACAACAGCCGCAGCGGCAACAGCAAGAACAAGTAGAAAAGAAACCTGAGCGGGATATAGATGAGGATTTGGATTCAAATGAAGCATTTTTGGCCACAGCGAGGCCGCGGCAACGGTCACGTGGCTCCGATGATCCGGACAGGTCGACGGAAGTAGTAGGGCAGCGGTTGAACACGAACCAAAGCCACTCCACACCGCGACGGGAGGAGGAATATGAGGACATAAAATGGCGGCGTCCAGTCCAGCGGCAGTATCGAGGCGAGGATAAAGTGCAAGATAACGGGGGTACGCGTAACCCCCCTTTGCGTCGTTATTTGGATCCCATGGGTCAAGAAGATGACTATCCGCGAAGCGCTCGGAACTATTTTTTGCGTCCACAACTTCAAGGTTATCGTCCCACACGTGAGGAAGATAATTTAGTAGAGCAACTTGAAGAAGAGCTACATGCAGTTCAAGAAGAGCGAGGACGATATCATCAGCTTAAAATGCAGTTAGATCGCGATAGAAAGCGCTTTGAAGAATACCGCAACGGGATTGAGCGCGAGATTGAAGAGGAGCGTGCGGAGTTGAATGCTGCACGGGCATCAGAGAATTGGCAGGCCAAAAAGGATGTCAAGGTGGTAGAAGAACGGTACAGATCTACACTAGAGCTCCTGAAGAACGAAAGGGAGTCCAACAAAAAGCTTTCACAGGAAAATGAACTTCTACGGCAACAGCTGGAAGGAATGACAACCCACATGCGGGAAACACAGAAGCTACAAAAGGCGGAGACCAGTCGTTTGCGACGCGAGATTGAGTCCTTGACACGGCGCAACGAAGAGTTGCTAGAAATGACAAGAGAGCAGCAGATTGCCGCGCTCGAGAACAGCTCGAAAATAAATTCGCCAGCGCCAGCCTTGCAGATTACATCAAACGCTTGGCGTCCAAATGTAGTCAGCAGTGTTAGTACTCAAAGAAGCTGCGAAGAAGTCCTTGACTTTCCGGAATTTCGCTCGACGGTTGGGAGTAGCATGCAACAACAACAAAGCAACGACATTCTCTGGGAAGCGAAGCAAAGGCGCATGGCAGCTGAAAAGGAGCGGAAGCGTCTTGAGGCTGAAGAGAAGGAGCGGAGACGTCTTGAGGCTGAAGAGAAGGAGCGGAGACGTCTTGAGGCTGAAGAGAAGGAGCGGAGACGTCTTGAGGCTGAAGAGAAGGAGCGGAGACGTCTTGAGGCTGAAGAGAAGGAGCGGAAGCGCCTTGAGGCTGAAGAGAAGGAGCGGAAGCGCCTTGAGGCTGAAGAGAAGGAGCAGCGAAAAGAACAGCAACATGCACGGGGAGAGGAGGGAGTGACTGGGGGCAAGTCGCAGGAGTTACGCAGCCAGCGACGAGTATCCGGCCATCCAATCAACACCCCCCGCGCACAAAATGCATCCAGAGGCAACGTGTCTCGGCTGCAGGCTTCGTCAGTGAGTTCTGCTGTTTCCATTTCGCGCAAACCTCGCCGAACACCAACGGCGGAAGAACTTGTAGCAGACGACGAGCCAACACCTGCCGAGGATTTCCCAAATGACGCCGTTGTGTCACAAACGGCTCTGGGAGAAAATCCGAACAAGCGCGAGTTGCTGTACCGTAGCGGAAAGCGGGAGATTCACTACGTAAACGGTACGCGGAAAGTTATCCTTCCCTCTGGTCATGTGGTTCTGTACTTCACCAACGGGGACATAAAGCGTACGTTCCCATCGGGAAAGAGCACTTACTGGTACGCCGTCGCGCAAACAACACATACCCAACACGCTGACGGTGTGCAGGTTTTTGAGTTTCACTCCTCTGGTCAGATTGAAAGACACCTTCCAGATGGAAAGAAGGAGATTCTCTACCCCGACGGTATCTACAAGGTTGTCTTTCCCGACGGACGTGATGAGACAATATTCCCCGACGAAGTGTGATTTCTGCGTTTATTGCGCTGACCTCCTTTGTTTTTCTCCTTTTTTTTTTCTCTCACTCTCTTTCCTGGGCATTTTTCCGCTGAATATTGTTTTGCCATCTTGCATGGATGCCGTTGCTGCTTCGGTGGCGGCTATTTTGGGACGACGCGAAAGGGGTGGGAGGGGGATCCACGTCACATCATCGTTTTATGAGGGGTCTTTTCTTTCAAAAAGTTACCGTCGGAAGCCAATTGCAATGTGACTGCAGCTTTTGCGAGGAAGCGGTAGGAGTCTTTGTGCGTGTGTGGGAAAGAAGGAGAAGGTGTGAGCGGCTTCTTGCATGAAATTTATGTTTCGTCTGATTTTTGTACTTTTCTTACCTTTGTCGTCGTTTTGTTTTTCTTTTTTTTTTTTTGTATGTGTGCGTGTTTTTGTTCTTTCTTGATTGTTTCCTGCTCTTTAATCTCACCACCCGTATTTATTTTATTTTATTTATTATTGTTATTATTATTTGTAGCGTTTTCCCCCGCTGGTATTTGGGGCGGTGGTGGCGATGGTGGTGGTGGTGGTGGTGGTGGTGGGAACATGAGAAACGGGGGGAAGGCGAAGGCGAAGAGAAGGAGTGGGGAAATGCAGTCGGTCGTAGAAAATTTAAAAAAAAAAAATTATATTTATTTATATATTAAAAAGAGAAGGCATAAGCAGGGAATAAAGTGGTGATTAGACTTGGGCCATCAAAACAAAAGCGATGGAAGGAGGACAACAACAACTAGAAAATTTGGGGGTGGGAAAAGGAGGAGGGAACGAGAGAAGAAAGGAGAGAAAAGGAGGCAAACAACTGCAGCAAGAGGATGATGATGCGTTCTTCTTTTTGAGTATATTTTTATGTGTTTATTTAATATACGAACATCGGCGTTTGTTGTTGTTTTTGTTGTTATTATTCGATTGTGTGGGTGGGTGGGTGTGATGCTACTCGCCCCGCGCTGCGTGACTACACGTGGTTTATGCAAAGATGGAGAAGTTGTGGCACAATTCTGCAGTTTGCCGATATGACAGATGGCTACAGAATTATCACGTTTGATTGTTTGTTTGTTTACGGTTATGGGTGCTGCATTTCTCTGTCAATTCCTCTTTTTCTGCGGGAAGAGAGAGAAAACAAAAAAAAAAGGGTAAAAAAAAAAAAAAAAAGAAGAGGCACACATGGGTGTACATTACTATTGGGTAGATACATATACATATACATATATATACATGTGGTTTTACCCGTCTTGCCTGTGCGGTGTGTTTATTGTGCCCAACACATATTTGATTTCGCCCTGGATGCATTCTTTCACTGAATGAATGACTTTTCTCTATCACATCACTTACTGTTGCGTGTCCTCAACTCTCCTCTCTTTCTCTTTTTTTTTTTCCTTTTTTTTTTTCTTTTTTTTTTTTTTGTCTTTTCATTGTTGTCTTTCTTTGCTGCTATTAATGTTACGCATTGATGAGTCAAAACTACCCTTGTGAGCCTTATTAACAAATCGGTGCGTGCATTCAAACCTGTTTCTGCACACTTACCCACAAACACAGACACACATACAGATGTATATATATATATATCCGCTGTTTGTTTGTTTTTCTTGTCTTTTCTAACATTTTTGTTTTTTCTTCATGCCGGTGCGTGTTGCGCTCTGAGGTCCTTTTCTCTCTCTCTCTCTCTCTATTTGGAAGGAAGAGCAAAATCAGGGAAACACGGAGAAGGCAAGTAAAGTAACATTTAAAGACACACAAACAATACGCAACGATGGTGGAGGTGCCGCGCAATTTCCGTCTGCTGGAGGAACTTGAGGCGGGTGAAAAAGGGACAGGGTCGAACCAGAACGTGTCGGTCGGCATTAGCGGCACGGACGACATTTATCTCCATCACTGGAACGGGACCATCGTTGGACCGGCCGGCACAACGTTTGAGAATCGCATTCTTTCCCTAGAGATCTTCTGCGATGAAGACTACCCGAACAGGCCGCCGCACATCAAATTTGTCAGCCGCGTGAATCTGCCGTGCGTGAATGCAGACGGCACGGTCGACAAGACGAAGTTCCACATTTTTAAGAACTGGGAGCGCCGCTACACGATGGAGAACTGTCTTGCCGAGTTGCGGCGCGAGATGGCGCAGCCGGCAAACAAGAAACTCCCGCAGCCGGAGGAGGGCTCAAAGTACTAAAACGGGAGAGGCGGGCCAGACGAACAAACAAAATAAAAAAAAACGAACAAAAAAACAAAAAAAAAACAAAAGAAAAACAACAACAACAGTGAAAGAAGGAAAAAAAAAAAAAAACAAGGGCAAAACGATGAACAGAAAAGATGTGTGATTGGCACAGCGGAGGGTGGGAGGGAGGGACGATGAGAAGAAGAAGCGGCAGAATCGGGAGCGAACGCAACAGACGCCCAAAACACAAACATTCCGAGAAGACGATCCGTGAGCGCGAAGCGTGTGCGGTGCGCGGCCAAAACAAAAAAAAAAACAAAAGAAAAAAAAAAACAAATGCAAAAAAGGGGGAGAGAGGGGGTGGGAATGTGAGGAGCGAATCAGGGAGCGCACACATGCACGATCGCGGTGTAGGAGGCGTACCGCGAGACCAAAGCGAAGGAAATTGAGAGGAAAAAAAGACACACACACACACACACACCGAGAGGTGGCGGCCAGCCGTCAGTTAAAAGGCAACATACAGAGACACACGTTGAAAGAAAAAAGAAAAAGAAAAAATGAGTGAAGGAAAAGAAAAAATTGGTAAGAGAGGCACCCAAAATGAATGAAATTGTTTTTTTTTTTTTTTTTTGCTTTTTTTAAGGCTTCTCACCACCGCTACAATCTTTTACCTCTTTTTATTTCTTTTTTTTTTTATTTTCTTTTTTTTTTTACGCCGACTTTGTTGTTGCTGTGGTTCCCTGTTACTGGTGCTTTCCCTCTGACACGTGTGCACTTTTTGCGGCCTATCACTTCTGTCTTCTTTTATGTTTTTCTCTTTTTTTTTCTTTTTTTTTTTTCTGCAGTTTTTGTGTTTGTGTTTTTTTTTTTTCTCCGTTGCTTCACCGCTTGGAGTTTCCTCCTTTTTTCCTTTTTCTCTCTCTCTCTCTCTGCTTGTTGATTGTGTGTCTCTGCTGGATTTAGAAGGGCAGGAGGAGGAGACGCCACCAGGAGCGAAACAAAAAAAAAAAAAAAGATTTGAAACATAAGAAGAGTATAACTTTGAAACATAGAAACTAAAGAAAGAAAAGGAGGAAAAACAAAAGTATTAATTATTAGTTTTCTTTTTTTTTTTTTTTTTGTGTGTGTGTGTCTGCTTGTGTCTCTAGGGGGACGGGGAGGGCTAGAAGGATTGCGTGTGAAATGGAGGGACTGCCGGAATGCCAGAGCGTTGTCGCCTTCGCCCTTGACGAAAACGGGGAGGAAAGGCACACCGACGACCCGGACAAGGCGACACAGGGGAATGGAAAGAAGGAATTGGGCCGTTTGATGAGCGATGGGAGTCCCCTCGGAACCTCCTCTGCTGGAACACTTTCGCCGCGTTCTTTGCTTTTTTCTGCACCTCCGCGAAAAGGCATTTTTTTGGAACTTATTGATAGTATTCTGCGCTCCGGCACGTCATCACCCGTGTCACAAGCCGCGAATAAACCCATGGACGATGGAAGGCCTCTTTCGGCCGATGTCGAAGCGCGACGGTTCTTCACCACAGAGGTGGTGGACCAGCTTTGCGATGAAGTTAGAGCCGTCTTGGAGATGGAAAAGACATTGTTAAATCTCCAATTAAAGGAAAAGGAGACACTTGTGGTCGCGGGCGATATTCATGGTGATCTCAATGCGCTTCTCTCCCATATTTTACCGGAGCAATCCGATAAGCAGCTAAATGTAGATGGATTGGACCGTAAATTTCTTTTTCTAGGGGATTATGTGGATCGGGGGCCGTGCGGGGTGGAGGTGGTCTTGCTGCTATTTGCACTGAAGGTGGAGTACCCGCAACTTATTCATATCCTGCGAGGGAATCACGAGGAGCCACAAACATCTCGTATATATGGTTTTTATAGTGAGGTGAATCTGAAATTTGGTTGTGATGCTCCATGGGTACGTTTCAATGAAGTGTTCTGTTATTTGCCTCTTGCCGCAGTGGTCACGACACCGAGAATACGTTTTTTTGCCACGCACGGAGGTCTTTCTCCACCTCTTTCAGAGGCATTTGACATTGTAAACACAATTGAACGAATAGACTACGGCAGTGTACTCGACAACGTCCTTAGCGA
Source organism: Trypanosoma cruzi (assembly GCF_000209065.1). Classification (NCBI taxonomy): domain Eukaryota; phylum Euglenozoa; class Kinetoplastea; order Trypanosomatida; family Trypanosomatidae; genus Trypanosoma; species Trypanosoma cruzi. The sequence continues at coordinate 95,505 of NW_001849484.1, forward strand.
GGTTGTGGATGGTCTTTTGTGGTCCGATCCCACAGAAGTGATACCGTACTTTGAAAGAAATGTGCGCGGATGTGGCTACATGTTCGGTATAAGGGCTACTCAGGAATTTTGCCAAGTGAACCACTTTGACTTCATTTGCAGAGCTCACCAGGTTGTTTCGCAGGGATATAACTGGAGTCACGAAAAAAAGGTGCTCACACTTTTCTCAGTGCCAAACTACTGCGGGTTTAACAACAATTTGGGGGCCATTATGATAATGCACGTATCTGGGGCCGGAAAAGAAGAAGAAGAAGAGCCGCGATTTAAGCAATTTAAATCAGCCGTGGAATCTGGTGCGTGCTCACCACAGACACCAAAGCCATGCGGGGAGTTTGTGTTTGCAGCGTTTATGGAATAAGAATGCGGGATCTCACTTTCTTTACTGTTATTGTTGCATTGGAGTGAGTGGAATAGAGGGGGGGAGAGGGAAAGGCGTGTGTGTATTTTTGTGTGTTTGCGTGTTTTCGCACTTCTTTTTTTTTTCCATCCTGTTACTGTTTTTGGACGCTTTTTTCATTCTTTTTTTCTTTTCTTCTTTTGGTTGCTTTGTTTCTGAGGTGATGGGGCGGGGGGCGTATAAAGTGTACAGCAAGCAATGGACTGTGAGAAGAAGAAGAGAAATGTGTGTGTTTTTGTGTTTGTGTCTGGCGAGGTGTTTGTTTGCCGTGAAAAGAGAGAGAGAGAGAGAAAGAGAGGGGGGGTTGCGAGGGCCCATGCAGTTTGCTCCTGCCACCTACTTTTAGTTTATTATTTTTATTACTTTTTTTTCTTCTTTTTGCGTATATGTGAACTGCGTACTACGATTACATGTCTCATCTGCCCTCCCCGTATGTGCCTGGAGGCAACTGTAAGCGACTGCGTCTCTCGTGATACTCCGATATGAAACAAATACATATTTCTTGTGCCGCTCTACGCTTTGGGCCGTTTGCTTCCGCCAGGGCGTATGGGGAACATGTCACAAGGAATGATGCATCTCAGGACGATAATTCCATGTTAATTTTGTTTTGGGGGGGGCTTACAGCAACTCCCTTTACATATATCCTTTTGTTTCTCTCTCTCTCTCTCTCTCTCTCTCTCTCTCTCTCTGTGTGTGTGTGTGTGTGTGTGTGTGTGCAGTTATGATTTATATTCAAATAAAGGGCATACATGGACAGTGGCACTGTTGTCATTGTGGTACGTGTGAGGGAAACGGGTTCCTCGGGCTTTCTGCAGTTGGTGTTGCAGCAAATAAATAAATTTAGATATATTTATATATTTATTTAATGGTGCCCTTGTTTGTGGTGAACAGAATACTGAAAACAACAAGGAAATGAAGCTTCAGGAGGGGGAAGGAAGGGTGGGTGAGATCAGTTAATGTGTGGGGAAGCCTCCATCACACATGGATGGCTTTGGCACAACATTTGTGCCACTCCTGGAAGTGTCGGTGACATGGAATCGCCATCAACTCTTCTTTTTTTTTGTTTTTTGTTTTTTGTTTTTTGTTTTTGTTTTGTTTTTTCGTGACGAATAAAAAAAAGAAGGGGCTTTTGGGAGTAGAAGAGTAAGAGGATTTGTTATACATATTTATATATAAATATTTATGTGTGTGTGTGAATAGGAGAGACATTGCGCGTGTGGGGAGGTGATGGTGTGTGGTGGCGACCTTTTTTTGTTGTTGTTGTTTGAATACAAATAAATAAATTATTATTATTATTATTATTACGAAAGAAGGATAAAGAAAAAGAGGGAATTGGTGAAGATGGTAGGCGGCGAATGTAATGTACACTGCCGTGTTGGCAATGACTCACAAGCACCATACCTGCTCTCTTTTTTTCTTTTATTTCCCCCTCCCACATTATTGTCTTTTCCGGTTGATGTTTCACTCATGAACTGGGCAAGTGGGTCGCTAGGGTGGGAGAAGGGGGTCATGCAGGACCAAATCCAGAAGCTTCTACTGATGGGGCCTGGTGGGGCCGGGAAAACGTGCATGCGAAGCATCATCTTTGACAATTATTTACCACGTGACGTCTTACGGCTGGGTATCTCCATCTCGCTGGACCAGAGCCAAGTGCGCATGTTTAACAACCTATACCTCAACCTGTGGGACTGCGGTGGGCAGCACCGCTACGTGGCGGAGTACCTCAACCGCCAGAAGGAGTACATATTTCGCAGTGTCAGTGTGATGCTTTTTGTGTTTGACATCAACAGCATGAGCCGCGAGAGCAATGACACGTATGGGGGGATGTCAACGGATTGGAGCCGGCCGGAGATGTTGGAATACTTTCAGTCTGCCATGCATTACATTCGACAATACAGCCCGCATGCGAAGATATTTGTGCTGTTGCATAAGATGGATCTCATCGCTAAGGAACTTCGTGAAAGTATTTTTGAGTCGAGGAAGGCGGAGATTCTCTCGCGAATTGAAGGTGACGAGTGTACATGCAACATTCAGTTCTTTGCCACGAGCATCTGGTCGGACTCGCTGTATTTTGCGTACAGCAGTGTTGTGCGCTCCCTCATACCCCACCGGGATGTCCTCATGGAAGAGATGAAGAAACTGCTCATTGGCTGCAACGCGATGGAGGTGGCTCTGTATGAGCGTAGCACATTTCTGTGCCTGACACACGTTAGCCGAACAGATGCCGATGAAATATTTGCAGGTGATGCAGGCAGTAGTAAAAAGAACAAAAACAAAGACACATACGTCGATACCGATGGCAATGCGTTTTGTTCACCGGGGTGCGAGTTTCGAACGACGGAAGTTAGTGAGACGGTGAAACATTTTAAGTTGAGTTGCATGAACAATTCGACGAGCCTTGATGGGTTTCAGATCACCACGGATACCTTCACTGCGCTGCTTCACCCCTTTACAAATTGTACATGTGTGCTACTTGTGTCGACAGACCCTAGCGTCAGTGTAGAGCTTCACAAGCGCAACGTGTGCAGTGCACAGCGGGCGTTTGAGCTTTTTCTTCAATCAGGGGATCCTGTCGCGGAGGAAATGCGGCAAATACTGTGATGCCGCCTCTTTAATCCTCCACGGCTGGTTTGCGTGTGTGTGTGAGTTACTGTTTTTCCTCCATTCACATATATATACTTCACGCCCTTCTCTCTTTCTCTTCCTCCATTGTTGGTTCTGCTGTGGGATTTGCCTCCCAATTTGATTTTCTTTTTTATTTTACTTTATTTTTTTTTTTTTTTTTTTTTTGCGGAGAGTGTCTTTTTGTCCCTCCAGTCCCTGTAGGGGGAGAAACAGCAACAGCAACAACAATACACAATAAGAAGAGGGGTAAGGATGCAACGGGCCTCAATGGTCACCGGCCACGCTGTCCGCTCACCCTCGTTGGTATCTGTGGGTGGTGATGGCAAGTGGCTGGCGTATGGGTGCGCCCCAGACATGATGGTTGTGTGTGCCCTGCAAGACGACAGCACGGAGCAGCGCTCATTGCGAGAAGAGGAATTTATTGCTGCAATGCGGATCGTATTTCTCGGGGCTGAAGAAGAGCTATCGGTGATTGTGTTACACCAAACAAAAGAGCTGTTGTGTATTGGAACTGCTCATGATGGCCTGTACTTGACTACCGCATCGAATCCCACTCTTAGTAGCAAAACCACGAGACTCCCAAGGCAAATCACGGGTGAAAATGTTTTTTCAGCTTGTTTCATCGATGGATACGAGAAGATTTCAGACGTACTTGTGGTTTCTTGCGGCTCTCAAGATCTCTCTAAGGAACGTTTTAAACTATCTATGTGGGACGCCAACGCACGGACACTGCTGTGGCGGGGATCTGCGGATGCTCTTGATGCTATTGTGGCGTTACCAGGCATCTTTGGATTTGCCTCCTGCACGCAACGGGAGGTGACGCTGTGGACAGTGAAACCACATGGAGAGGGTGGGGTCAATGCGAATGGGCATCCGAGTGCTGGTGGCGGCAGGGAAAACACAAGGACAGAAAAGGGCGAAACGGCAGTTTTTACGGTATTGAGCAAAAACTGCAGTGTCGTGAATGAGTTGCGGGATGCCGAGTTTGTTGCAATTGTTCCACCCAGAGGAGCTGAGGACTCGCTGACGGTTGTAACCACCGTGGGATTTTTGGTGTCATTTGACTGCCGTAATGGAGCACCCGTCAAGTGGATGGATTGTAAAGTGTGCCCCGCCACTGCCGCGTACCGCATTGCGGACAACATCATTGTCTGTGGGTCGTTGGTCCGCTTTTTCTCCTCTGACAAATGGGAGTTCCACGGCAAGATCAAACAAAATGGGCCCTCCACCGTTGTGAGCTCATCGCTTCTGACACGACTGATGGACTCGCTATGCACCGGGGCGGCTGTGTGTGGGAAGGATCGAGCTGTGTTTTTTTTTAGCGGGGGAGATATGTCGCGGTACCGCGTCATTAGGCCCATTAGTGGGAACTCGAGGCTGTCGTTTCATCGAGTTGATCAGTACACTCCCGTACTGCCGGATGAGGGCCCGCTACGCTGGATCCCCTTAACCGTAGACACGCTCTGTTTGTGGTCTCCACAGCGTTTACGGCTATTTGACACAAGGCATTGGAGAAATTCAGACATGACTATTGAAAGTACATGCGCTGTTCATCACAGGACTCTTGGGGTGCTGTTGGTATACGACTCTTCTGCCTACGAAATTGTTGCGGTTATGCCCAACTTGGAACGTGAACTTTGCCGTCTTGGCGTCGATGAGCCTCTTACGAGCCTGGCCATTCATGAAGAGGATCAGTTTGTTAGCCTTTCCTTAGATAATAGTTTATTCTACTTTAAAGGGCAGTGGAAAGCTAAAGATGAATTTATCCTTCAAGGACTGCAAGTGACGCGGTTGACGGGGTTTAAGACGCCGCTGGCAAAATTGGTATCTGTGGCCGGTGCAGTTTGTGCCGCGTCAGCGCGTCTGGTTGTCAACCTAAAGACAGGGAAAAATGTCGGCATGGCTGAAGATATCATCTCTTTTGAAGTCACCGGAAGCATGCTGTTGGTGGTCCATCGTCACTCCTGTGTGGTGTTAGATCCCGCTACGATGCAGCGTGTCGGAGAACCTCTGCGAGTGACGGCGCTAAAGGAGGTGGTTGCCTCTCCCAATGGTGATCTTGTCGCTTTACGCAGCGAGGGGACACTGTCCGTTGTTTCTCTTAAGGACAGACAGTCGGTGGCCCAACTCCCCCTTCAACGGGACGCAAGTACTCTTCACTCCGCTAATATCATTTCCGTTGGCTTCACTGCGGACGGGGGTTCGTTGGTGACGTGTGAGTCGAGAGGTCTGGTTTCCGTATACCGGCTTAGTAAACTGGAATCCGCGTTGAAAGCTGACGTCAAGCGGGTGCCGCGACAGCAGACTGAGCACGGTGGCGTGAGGCGCTCGCTTTCATGTGATGTTCCAACGAATACCGAGCTGCAGTCCCGTTTTCAGGAACTTCACGGTTACTACGAAACAACCCGACGCACACACAAGGAACGTGAGAAAGGCCAAAAGAAGACGAACACTGCGATGTTGTCATCTTTAAGACAAAATTCTATAACGACAACGAGTTCCAGTGGGGTGCTAATTCTGGCGCGGGGGAACAGCATTCTTCAGATACCGTCGGGGTCGGCAGATCAAAAAATTCCCTCTTTGCGAGGGTGGGAAAACGACGGTGCACCAACGGAGCTGCCATATGTCGTTAGCGCCGTAGAAGCACCCGATGTGGCCGTAACCGCCTCTATGGTTGAGCTGTCGGCTCTTACTTCTATGGATACCACGATGAATTTCAACATGCGCACCGTTGCTGAGAGCGAGGCGACGCTGACTCCGTCAATTACCGCCAACCTCCTCGAAAACGAGCGGGAAAAGGTGAAATTTGCGGATGCCCCCACATATGGAGTGCGAAGTCCTGCACGAAAAGGGCAGCCATCGATAAGCCCGACAAAAACACCGGAGGATGATGTTGTGAATATCGACTCCAATGAGAACGAAGAATTGCGGCAGCATTTACACCAGGACCCTGTGGCGTTGAATGGTGCTCCAGCAAAGTTCCCTTCTGTGGCTTCCAGCTCGTCGAGTTGTGTGAGGGCTCGCTCGTGTGAGATTCGCGATGCGCTTATGGATCTTGCCGAGGCTTACGAGCAACAAGACCAAGAAGGTGTCGTGAATGGTGCGGAGAACATTGATGTTGAGACGGTGGAGGAGATGTTTAACACTTTAAGCCGTCTGTATGCCCGAGTTCAATCCCGTCAGTCGCGGCGGCCTGACAGCGCCGGCAGCATCGCCAGCAGTGACATTTCCTCCGCGTCCTTCAACGTTATTTTGTCTGATTTGGAGCGTTTGCGGCAGCAGAACAGTCGTATCGAAGCGCAAAATGAAGAAATCCTCTCGAGGCTCCGAAAAAAGTGACGTTGGCAGGCAACATCCAAATCAACCAAAAGAAAGAAATGCAACAAATTGTGGGAGAAGGCGTGGATAAGGCTGATTGGAGGAAGGGGGAAAAGGTAAATGGCGGTTAATCAAAAAACAGGCAGTTTGCTTTTTTAGGCAACCGCGACGATTAGCGTGCGACATTGATAACGTCGACAAGCGAAAGTGCAGAGAATTGCTTTTTGTTTTTTTGTCCCTGTTATTTATTTATTTTTTTTTCCCTGTTTCATACCTGTTGTGTTGCGGTGGTGGCTTGCAATTATTATTATTATTATTATTATTTTTTGTGTGTGTGTATATGTGCGTGGGAATGGGTTAGGTGCCTCGTTTGTTTTCTTCTGCTCTTTTTGTATTTGAATTTCAGTGCCTTTTTATTATTTACTTTTTTTTTGTTTTTTTGTTTTACGATTGAAAAGACGAAGGATTCTAATCTTCTTTTTCCCCCTCATTTTGTTTGAGCATGACAGTGAGGCTGTTTGTTTCCAGGCTTTCCAAGAGTGTCCCTGCGAAGGAGGTTGAGGAGTTTCTCGCAAAACTTTTCCCGGAGGCCGTTCATATTCAGTTGCTGCAGGGATCACACAGCGGGACACACAAGGGACACGCCTACGTGCACTTCAGTGACGAGGCGACGGCCGCGGATGTACTTCGACGGCTGGGGGAGGGCCCAACACCGACATTTCATGAGCTGTCGATCCACGTGAAGCGTGCCAGTCGTCTTGACACGGGGGAAAATAACCTATTTACCCCCCAGCCGTTACCGCCACAGCTCGCACACTACGCATACTCCGTGTGTGCAACTGTCTCTTCCTCTGTGGTCGACACCCTTGATGGTGTCGTCGCCCGCTGCGAGCTCTCTGATGGTGTCACTGCCGTGGCTTTTGCATCTGAAGCACAAATGACTGCCGCGCTGGAGAATTATCGGGAAAACGCGGCCAAGTGTTTGCCCCCTCTTTTACCGGAACTCCTATCCTCACGCATCATGAGGAAGCGCAGACGGAGCGATGAGGATGGTGGGGAAAATCATTGCAGGGATGATTTGAATGAGTCTCGTAACTCTGGTGTTGATAGTGTAAACGACGGTCCACACACCCTAGAGAACGGTGCGGATTTAGTGGCGGCTTATGAGCGGCGTGGGTTTGTGCCTCTCGCGCCAGCGGTGGCGCTGACGCTCCTGCGGGATTTCATGGAAGGGCGTGGTCGTGTTGCTCTGAAGGATCAAAAGGGTCACATGGCAGTGATGACGCTGCCGGCGCATGCGATGGCTTTGGAGTGAATTTCTCCGGCTGTGAGCGCCTTCCACGCTTCATATCTACATTTTTGTTTTTGTTTGTGTGTGTGTATGTGTGTGCTTAAGACGACTGCTGTCGTGCACTTTAGCACCTGCCTTTTTTTTTTTCTTTACTGTTTCTCTTAACTCTTTCATCTGTTTTTTTTTTCCCCCCCTTTCCTTCTGCACCTCCAAGGGCCTCCCGTAGCATATTCCTTATTCGTAGGCAGGCAGAGAAGGAAGCAGTGGAACCAAGAGAGCAACGACAGAAAAGGGAAGACGAAAAAAAAAAAAAACGGTAAACACACTTCTCGTGCTTTGCCATTGGAATTGTTTCTTCAGACCTGGAAGTAACGATTGAGAACGACTGGAAGCGGAAAGCACAGAAGCAAAAAAAAGAAGAAAAGGGAACAACAACAACAAAAAAAAGAATTTAGGGAGAAGGAAACGGGAGGAGTTTGCGTGTGTTTGGTTACAAAAATTTTTGGAAAAAAAAAAACCCACACACACACGCACAGTAAATACCGCCTGTGAGAACAGACACAGAAGTAAATATACTTGGAGACGGCCGAAATCCCTTTTTTTTTTTTTTTTTTTTTTTTTTTACTTATTTATTTACTTGTTTCTTGTTTTGTTTTCAGTAATAGAAGATCATGGTCTATGGGAAAGTGAGGGGTTGTGCATGGTGCTCTGGCTGCAAGCGTGACGAGGACGAATTGGAAGACGATGAGCAAGTGGAGGTTGTTGTGCACATGAATGATCGAAAAGCCAACGCGCCCTACAATTACCCGGACAATTTTATTAGGACGACGCAATACACACTTTTGACATTTCTTCCACTGGGATTACTTATGCAATTCAGAAAAGTCAGCAACTTTTATTTTCTTATTTGTATGATTCTTGCCCTCATCCCCGGTGTATCCCCAATAAGCCCTGCAACAGCCATTGCCCCGCTTGTATTTGTGATTGGGGTGGCGATGATCAAGGAGGCGGTGGAGGAGTTTAAGCGTCATCGTGCGGACAGAAAGGCCAATTCCATTTTGGTGGATGTTCTTGTGAATGGAAAGTTGGAAAAAGTTGCGAGTCGAGATCTGCGAGCGGGAGATATAGTGCGTGTGCATAATGGAGAGGAGGTGCGGGCCGATGTATTTTACTTGTCGTCTCACACGGAGGAGGGACAAGTATTCATTGACACATGCAATTTGGACGGTGAGACGAGCCTTAAAGGTCGCAAGTCGATTGAAGTGACACGATCACTTTGTTCGCCAGAAGGTCTGAATGCAGCACAAATCACAATGTACACGGTACCCCCTGAACCTGGACTATTGGCATGGACCGGTCGGATTGAAATTGACGGGAAGGATTATGCCGTAGATATCAATCAGTTTTTGTACCGCGGCTGCATTCTTCGCAAGACGGATTGGCTTTGGGGATTTGTTATTTACGCCGGTGTCGACACCAAGATGTTCCGTAACCTGAGGAAACGGCCTCCCAAATCATCCGATTTGGACTTGAAGCTAAACATTTTGATCATCATTGTATTTGTGTTACAAAACGTGTTTCTTTTCCTGCTTTGCTCACTTTCGGTGTGGTGGAACGGCCGACACAAAAACCACTGGTACATTCGGTGGTACTTGGAGAGTCATGGAAAGGCCGCCCAATGGTTTTTGAGCTACCTTACATACTTTGTGTTGCTCAGCTACCTTATTCCCATCTCACTGTTCGTCACTATCGAGCTATGCAAGGTTATTCAGGCGTATTGGATACGACGGGACAATAAAATGATGGAGATAGTCAATGGAAGATGGCGCCGTTGCAAACCAAACACGTCAAACTTGAATGAACAACTTGCGATGGTACGTTATATTTTTACCGACAAGACCGGCACATTGACAGAGAATGCTATGAAATTTAAAATGGGTGATATCAAGGGTCACTTAATTTACAATGAAAATCATAGTTTTTCATTGGAGTTACTTCAGCGACAGGGGGTCATTCGTACTGCCGCGGAGGAGTATTTTCTTGCATTGGCCATTTGTCATACAATTCAACCGTTTCCCGATGCCAACGCCCCCCTTGGTGTGGTGTATGAGGGAGGTTCTCCCGACGAAGTCGCACTGGTGACGACAGCAGCAGAGCACGGTTTTCGACTACTGGAACGCAACTCACGTTGCTTGACGGTGGAGGTGGAAGGGGAGAGGAGAGTGTATGACATCCTTGCCACCTTGGAGTTTACGCCTGAGAGAAAAATGATGAGTATCATTGTGCAAGAACGCAATACAGAACGAATCATACTTTTTACGAAGGGTGCTGATAGTTCAGTAGGATCCCGGACCGCGGATGAAGAAGATGTTCAGGAGTATATGCAAATTCTGTCACAGAGTCTTTTGGATATGGCAGAACACGGCTTACGCACGCTTCTTATTGCCACCCGTGATCTCACGTCCGAGATGTTTAGTGAGTGGAACACACGCTTTTTAGCCGCTGGGAAAGTGCTTGTACGACGCAATGAAGCCGTGGACAGGCTGTGTGGAGAGATTGAACAGGAGCTTCGACTGCTTGGAGCCACCGCCATTGAAGACAAGTTGCAGGAGGAGGTGCCTGAAACGGTTTCGTTTTTCCGTGAGGCGGGTGTAATGATGTGGATGCTCACCGGCGATAAGCGGGAGACAGCCGTGACGATTGCCGCGACCTCATCTCTGCTTGACCCACGGAGGGACTATGTTGTGCATGTCGATCTGGGCTCACTTGATCCAAAAGATCCTGAGGCGATCGAAAAAATTGGCGCCGATTTACATCAGGTGGAATTGCACTTGGAACGTGGACGAAGAGAGGGTGTCCGGTGTACTCTCGTTATTGATGGTACGTCTCTTGGTGTGGTTATGGAGCACTACTTTGAATTGTTCGTCAGGCTGTCCAAGTGCGTTAGTTCGGCCGTCTGTTGTCGACTCACGCCATTGCAAAAAGCGGAAATTGTGCGCATGTTCCAAAAATCGACTGGCTTTACCGCCCTTGCCATTGGTGATGGTGCAAATGATGTCTCCATGATTCAAGAAGCCCGCCTTGGTATCGGTATTATTGGCCTTGAAGGGGCCCAAGCAGCCCTCGCTGCTGACTACGCCATTCCACGCTTCAGAGATCTTCTACGACTTTGTGCCGTTCATGGGCGCTATTCGCTTGTCCGTAATGCGAGCTGCATTGTAGTGAGTTTCTACAAAAACTTTACGTTGTCCTTTATGCAGCTTATTTTTGCCTTTTACTGTGGATTTTCAGGGCTCACATTTTTTGACGGATGGTTCTTAACGTTTTACAACGTCATGATGACCAGTATTCCACCATTCTTTATGGGCATATTTGAAAGGGATCTCCCCTCTGAAGTATTGACTCATCGCCCCGACCTCTTCACGCCCCTTTCCCACGGGCTGTATTTTAGCTGCGTTGTGTTTCTGCGATGGTTCCTCGAGGCCGCGTTTCATGCATGCGTCATATTTTATGTGATTTACCCGACGATGGTAAATGGTGACTACAATCGTCAAGACGATATTTACGGTATTATGGTGGGTTCCATGAGTCTCTTCGTGCTGGTGTCGGTCGTACTGGGCCGTTTTGCCCTACAAATACGGTATTGGCAATTGCTGCAGGTTTTAGGGATTACTCTTTCAGTTATTGTTGTGTTTGCCTTTTTTACCATTTATTCCGCTTTTACTCGTATCGGTGACCTGTCGACATACTGGCAGAGTTACGTTCTTATGTCAGGGGCGAAATTCTGGTTGTACCAGCTGCTGCTGTTTGGAAGCCTGATTTTTATCATTGACCTGACGGTGTTGTGCTTCCAGAAAAATCTCTGGCCTACCCCACGTGACCTCGCAGAACGGGAGCATTTGATGCTGCTTGAAAGTAGGCGAAGAAAAAGAGAGCCGGCGGACCAGATCTCAAATCTCGGCGTAGTGTGAAATAAAATTGCCGCCACCCTCGCCCCTCTCTCTCCTCCGCCGAAGGCAGAAGGAAAGTGGGAAGTGTCGGGGGTGGGGAGGAGGAGGAGACAAGAAAAAGAGATTCTACTGAGGCCTACTGTGTTTGTGTGTGTACACGCCATTCCTCACGGCACGTGCATACGCACGCAAATGTGTGTACGGCATCATCATGATTTTGAGTGGTGGCACAAACACGAAGAAAAAATAATAATAATAATAATCATAAATAAGTGTGGAGTTGCGGGGACACAAGAGTCACTCAAAAAAGGAGGAGGAGGAGAAGTTAAATGACTGAAAAAACGCAAGCATATTTACAAATAAAAAAAAAAGACCGGAAGAGGAGACGAATTAAATGATGTCAAGAGGATAGGAGGACTTCTCACAATTTGGACGGAGTGGATAATGAAAGAGAGTGATGCGGAGGTTGTAACACGAGAAGGATTTGTTGCCAAGGAAACAAAAAAAAAAAAAGGGGGGGAGGGGTTGACGTTGTTTTTTTCTTTTTGTTTGTTTGTTTGTTTGTTTGTTTGTTTGCCTCTCCTCTCTCTCTCTGATTGCGAGCGGAAATAAATATATATATATATAGTAATAATGAGTCATGTTGGGCGTATACGAATAAATATATAAGTATATATTTGTGTGTATATTTATTTATTTATTTATTTAATTTATTTATTTATTTATCTTGGGAAGAAGAAGAGGAGGAGGAGGAGGAGTTTTTTTTTCTTTTCTTTTTTTTTTTTTCTTTCTTTAGGGGTATATTTATTTGCGTGTGACTTGTGTATTTTTTAATTTTTGTTTCTTCTTGTTGTTTTTGTTTTTGGTTCTTCCGGTGCACATATATATATATACCTCCTCGTTGGTGTTTACTTTTCTTTTCTTTTCCGCCCTTACAATTGGGGACTTCCGGCTGCATTGAACCCCTGCGTGCTTCTTTGATTCCCGGGTGCTTTTCCTCCCTTTTGTTCGTTTGTTTGGTTGCTTTTGTTTTGTTTTTGTCTGTGGCGGTGGCGCGGTGTGTGTTTATGTCCCCCCACCCACCACCACCACCACCATTTCGTGCGATGATGATGGACTGCGTGAATGCACACAAATGAGAGGGAGTAATGGTTTTTGTTGTTGTTGGCAAGCAGTTGGAGTGGAAAAAAAAAAAAAAGAATTATATTTATTTTTATTATTTTTGTGAGCAAAAACGAGGGGAAAGAAAAAGAAAAAAAAAAGGGGGGGGGGGGGGGGGAAGGGGGAAATGGCGGGAATATAAAATATTTATTTTATATTAATACATGCATAGCGAGGCGAAGGGGGAATTATCGATGGGATGTCTTTTGGTCGAATAACTCGAGCTGCGTTGATGTCGAAGTTTTGTTTTGAGTGGCAGTTCCCAAGGGGGGTGTTGCATGCATACATAAATACGGGGGGGGAGGGAGGGAGAGACATCTCTCTTTTTTTGTGTGGATATTATTTATTTTGTTGGTTTGTTTGTAGTTGTTGGTCTTTGTTTTCCTTATTGTGTCACGTGTGCATAAGGACTTAAGGATACCGGGTTATATACATATAGATATATATATATATATATCTACGCATGCATGTATGTATACATATGTGTGATATTTATATATTATAGTTGCATATGATTTATTTATTTATTTATTTTTCCTTTTTATTTTTATTTTATTTTATTTTGTGTGCGTGTGCGTGTGTGTGTGTGTGTGTTGTTGTTTTTTTTTTTTGTTGGCAATTGGTATTACATACATATTTGTGTTTCTGTCAAGAAACAACAAAAAAATAAATAAATGAAGAATCATCAGAAGACAATGGCCTTTTTATCATTGTTGTTGTTTGCTTCATTATGAGATTTAAATAGCCTTTTTAAAATGGTAATGACGCCGTATATCTGTATATATCTGTGTGTGTGTGTGTGTGTTTCTTTTTTCTTGGTTGGGGGAAAGGACATTTAAAAAAAAAAAAAAAAAAAGGAGGGATTTTGTTGACTGACGTTTGGGCTGTTGCGCGGGATTTCCCCCTTTTTTTTTTTTTTTCCTTCTTTTTTTTTTGCTCCCGTCTATCTTTTCGTGTAGGCGTTCGTGCACGCAACGATGTGAGGATGTGCGGGCAAATATTTCGTTTGGGGGTAAAACAGCCGGACGACGCACCGCCTTTTCCCCCTCACACACACAAAAAAAAAGTCATTTTTTGGGGGGGGGGGAGATTCCCCAGTTATTTCCCACCCCTGTTGCCAACGTCTAATTCTCCACTTTAACCTTTTTTTTTTTTTTTTTGAGACTCGACTCTTTTGTTTCGAACATTCTCTTCTCTGCGCGTGCGCGGTTATTTGTCCTTTGGTAATATTATTTACGGTTTGTGTATTGTTTTGTATTCCTTTTTCTTTTTTTTTTTTTTTTTTTTTTTGTTGAGGGAAGGAGGGCGATCGGATGTGTGTGTTTGGATGCTATCGAATTCGTTACAATCCCCCCTGTCGCAGTGTACGTGTGCTTTTATATTCTTTTGTTTTTGTTTTTGTTGCTGCTGATATTTTTTTTTTTTAGTTGTTTGCTTGTGTTTGCTCCAAAACTTGCCTATTAATGCGTCTTTGGCCATATTTGCCACGTCTCCCTCGTTCTCTCTCTCTCTCTCTCTCTCTCTCTGTCTTCTCCTTTTGGCGCCCTGAGTGGTTTGCATCCCTGCTCTTTTCTCTTTCTTTTCTTTTTTTTTTTTTTTTTTTTTTTTTTTTTGCGATGGAAGTGTTTGGGTGCGTGTGTGGGTTGGAGCGGAAAGCCGTGGGGACATGTCGTCGCTGACTTACGAGAATTACTACCAGCAGGCTCTCGAGGACCTCGCCTTCATCTGGAAAGAGGACGTGAATCTCACCAAAGTGCGCGTCGCGGCGAGCGGACGGCCACGGTACGAGCAACTGCTGCAGTACTGGTCATCGCTCTACATTCAGTACCTGCGCACGGCGAAGCGACTTGCTGCCGTGCACGACGCCCAGCTGCAGCCACAGAAGCGCTACGATGTTCGCACGCTGCTTGACACCTGTCTGGGCCGGATGTTGGAAGTACGAAACCTTCTCAAAATGAACTGTGGAGAGTTTGTCAAGCTGGATGATGCCGCGCTGGACATGAAAATGATCCCGGAAGATCTCGAGGTGCCCATCCCGCGCTACTTTGTTGAGGATACCGCGTCGGAACTGCAGGAACGGCGGCGGCAGATTGCAGCGCTGCAGACATATTTCAAGGAAACCGAGGCGGATGCGC
>NW_001849484.1:110520-161120 GCF_000209065.1 Trypanosoma cruzi
TCTTTTCTTTTTTTTTTTTTTTTTTTTTTTTTTTCTGCGATGGAAGTGTTTGGGTGCGTGTGTGGGTTGGAGCGGAAAGCCGTGGGGACATGTCGTCGCTGACTTACGAGAATTACTACCAGCAGGCTCTCGAGGACCTCGCCTTCATCTGGAAAGAGGACGTGAATCTCACCAAAGTGCGCGTCGCGGCGAGCGGACGGCCACGGTACGAGCAACTGCTGCAGTACTGGTCATCGCTCTACATTCAGTACCTGCGCACGGCGAAGCGACTTGCTGCCGTGCACGACGCCCAGCTGCAGCCACAGAAGCGCTACGATGTTCGCACGCTGCTTGACACCTGTCTGGGCCGGATGTTGGAAGTACGAAACCTTCTCAAAATGAACTGTGGAGAGTTTGTCAAGCTGGATGATGCCGCGCTGGACATGAAAATGATCCCGGAAGATCTCGAGGTGCCCATCCCGCGCTACTTTGTCGAGGATACCGCGTCGGAACTGCAGGAACGGCGACGGCAGATTGCAGCGCTGCAGACATATTTCAAGGAAACCGAGGCGGATGCGCCCGTGTCGAAAGCTCTTGCGAAGGATCCATCGAAGGTTCCTGACGTCCCCGCCGGTGCCAGCGCGGAGTCCAAAATTATGAGCGTGGATGACGCAGTGACACTTTTGCAGATCAATGAGCGTGGGCGGCAGGCACGGCAGCGTGCAAAGTTTCAAATGGCAATCTACTGGCAGCAGAAACATGCCTTGGAACACACAGTTGAATATGGCCACGTCACTGGGAAAGAACGGGCGGCGTTGGTGGTGCAGAAGGCGGTTCAGGCCTATCTTGCCCGGAAGCATCTATTGAAGGATCACAGGAATGAGCTGGAGCTACTTGGCATGCGCCCCACCGCGGCAATTATTAGTGATGCGGAACGCGCCGCCGCTGAAGTCCGACTTGGGGAACGCAAATCCCGTCAACGCATGAATGAGGCGAGTTATCGACAGAAGGAGATTGAGTTGGAGACGCGTCTGAAAGCCGAGGAGGGTCCACGAACCATGGAAGAGATGTTGAATGAAGTTCTCACCCGTATGGCCTATGCACGGATGGAGAGCAAAGACGACGCCCCACCCACGTTTCCAACACCAGAGGAAGGTGGGAGTCGCAAGTATTTGGAAACGTATGGCAGCACCGTCGGGACTGCCGCGGGAACCGGTCTTGCTGCTGCGGGCGGTGGTGGCGGTGGTGGTGGTGGTGGTACAACCTTTTGGGGGGTTTCTTCTCCCGTGTCTGGGAGGAGTGCGCCCGATGGTGCGAATGCGCTTAGCCACAGGGAATCCGTAGCCGTACGGTCATCATTGGGCGCTACGCTGCTCCCGCAAACACCCTTGCGAACGAAGGGCGGCACGGCACGACGCAAAGCGGAGGAAGAGGAAAGCCTTCCGGCGATGCCGCCGAGTGTTTTGTGGGAGAGTATGAAGGCGGCAGATGACCGTTACCAAAATTTTTGGAGGGGACGTTTTGAGCAGACATATCTCAAGAATTCGGATCTTGATCAAGCAGCCGATGAGGGACTTCTCCGCCAAGAACTATTAGAGGGGCCGCGTGGTATATTAGAGCATGTGCGACATGTGGTGGACGAACTTATTATGATGGAGGTGGAGAACTTAAAGAAGCGTCTGGAGATGGAGCGACGTGGTGGGAAAAAAAAGAAGGGTGGAAAGAAGAAGGGACCAAAAAAGCCGCGGGCACCAAAACTAAAGGATCCGACGAAAGGGACAGACATTGAGACATTTATGAACAGTGCAGTGTATCAAAATGTGCTTCAGTTATCGGATCCAAATATTCGACTGGAAAATTATTTGGGCTATGCGACGATCCATGGATCGCCGCTGGATGCGCTGTTGCGTACGCAGAAACCCGATGAAGAGATTAAAAAGAAATGGCAGCGTATTCTAAACAACTGGGACGCCAAGGTTGAACAGGCAATGAAGATGAAGAAGGATGTCTTTCAGAACCTCTTTGATAATTACCTCAAACAATCCTCGTGGCTGAGTGAACCCTCTGCAGCGCAGGTGCGCCAGTGTATAGCCGAGTACGCCATTCTACCGCTTGGCTCACAAGTTATTCATGATTTAGCACCACACACAAAAACCCTTCTTATCTACGGCTTTCCTGGCAGTGGCAAAACACAGTTGGTGCATGCCGTGTGCAACCATAGTGGAGCCAACCTCTTTAACCTATCCCCAGAAATTTTTGAGACGAATACAGGGCTTGTGGGCATCATCCAGATGGTGTTTCACCTTGCCAAGGTGTTGGCCCCGTCCGTCATTTACATTGACAAGGTCGAAAAATTGTTTTTACGCAAGAAGAGGAAGAAGGGCCCGAAGGATCCACTCATGGCACGGGGGAAGAAAATGAAAAAAGAGGTCCTTAAAGGCATTGCTGCTCTTTCAACCACCGATCGTGTACTGGTCATTGGCTCCTCATCGGCGCCATGGGATGCGGAATTCAACGCGATGGTGAACAACTTTCCGCACATGATTCACTGCGCCAATCCGGACTACGCCTCTCGTCTCATTATGCTGCAGAAGTTGATTGCGCAAAGAATGACAGATACCAGTGCATTAAAACAAGAAGATTACCACGAATTGGCCCTTCTCACTGATGGGCTCACTTCTGGGGACGTTCACCACATTGTGGAGGAGGTAGTGCACGCTCGGCGCCTACGACGTCTTGCACAGAGACCACTTACGGCATTGGACTTTTTACCCGCAATTACGCACGTCAAACCACCGAGTGAAGAAGATCGGGCTCTAATGAAGGAGTTTTCTTTGCGTTTACCGCTTCATCTACGCCGCATCAACCCGCCGGTGGACTTGCCGGCGCCCGAAAAGAAGGAAGGCGGAGCCAGTAAGAAAAAAAAGAAGAAGGAGGTGGTTGGGTGATTAGAGCCACCACGGACATTACTGATGTTGACAAGTAGCTGAAGAAAACCGTGATAATTTTGAAATAGATGTACAGAAATATGTCTTTCCTCTTTCCCCCTCTTACTCCAAATGCATGTTTTTCTCTCACGACGATGAGCGAAGGCGATCCTGGGTGTATATAATATCATATATACCTGGGTTTTTTTTTTTTTTTTGCGTGTATGTATGGTGAGGAAAAAAAAAAAAAAGAAAAAAGCGGGGTTGAAGGAAAACAATACCAAAAGTCATGTGGGTTCCGATTTTTTTTTTTTTTTTTTTTTGTTCTTTTTTTTTTTTTTTGCTTTTGTTTTGCGGCAATTGAGTCCGGCAGTTGGTGGAATGCCATAGGCCACATAGCCCAATGAAGGTACCACGATTTCCTGTGTACATTGACCAGTTCTATTCGGAAGATAATCCCGATGCGGTGTATCTACTGTCTCATTTCCACACAGATCACATGAAGGGGCTGTCACATTCATGGTGTGCGGGTTTAATTATTTGCGAAGCGGTGACACGAGCACTGCTTATTCAAAAGTACGGAGTTTGCATGGAGAAGTGTTCGGTGTCATTGCCCTTGTTTCAAAGAACGCCTTTTTTGAGGATGGTCACAACAACCTCTTCTAAAGTCGCTCCAGATAGTGCGGAAGAGAGAGAATTTGTGCTGGATACGGTTAAAGATAATGGCAGCGATGAGAACTGTGGTAGCAATTTTGGTGAGGATGGGATGGTGATGTTGTATCTCTTACCTGCTTTCCACATCCCGGGTAGTGTCATGTTCTTTCTTGAAACACCTTTTGGTAATGTTCTCTACACCGGCGATTTCAAATACGACGAGTACGCCAGACGCCGTCTTGATCCCTTCTTTGCCGATCATTCTGTGGATCATGTATACGTGGATGATACATGGTTGCATTTGGGAATCCCAGAGGTGTCTCCCTCCATGAGGGGCAATGAAGGTACACGGGTGCTAAGCAAAATGCTCTCAGAGACGGAGTTGGAAGAAGCTATCGAGGCAGTTGGTCGTCGTATGGACTGGCGTGTGCGTGAGTTTTCACTTGAAAAAAATTCTACCAACCCACTATGTGGCCCGTACGTGGTGCGGGTGTATTTACACAATCAATTTGGTAAGGAACATATCGTTCAACGCCTTGCAACACGGCTTGGGGTTCCAGTTGTCGTTGACGATTCCCGGTACGAGCGCATTCGTCTTCTTGCCTCGTTCAATGAAACGACTGCGGAGGTTCATGAAAAGTTTTGTCTCGTTGCTGACCGCTTCGTAACCTATGCGAACTGCAAGTCATTCCCTCGCATAGAGGTGGTCTCTTCCCTTAAAGAAATCGCTCCCGAAGAGCTTCGGGCTGCCGCTGAGAGAAGTGGGGGGACACCGCACTACGGTATTGTGATGTCTGGCTGGGCTCTCCTACGGCGACGTGGCGGTGGAGACGATGAAGCATTGGTATGGGAAATACCAACGACACTGCACTCCACGCCGCAGCAAATCATTGATTTTATTGCGCTGTTGCGTCCCATGTCTGTGACGCCGCTGCACTACAAACCTTGCCGCGGGGCAATGGTGCTGCAGCGACTCGGACCCTTTTTGCGGCGACCGTACGTGAATCAATTTTTATCCGTTGCGGATAGTCTGAAAGACGAATCGGGGGAATGGAGGCGCTGCATTCAGCCTTCTGGCAGCAATAAACAGGAGGTGGTGGTTTACCCACCGAAAAGAAGCGGGTTTTGTATCGGTCCGTCCTTCAAGTCCGAATTGTCGCCTCACCCGCATAATGCCTTTACTCCCGGGGTGGAGCGAGAGGGGCGCAAGCGACCACGCGAAGCTTTTTCTTCTTCAATTCAAACCGTGCGCCATGATGACTCATTTTGTTCTGCTACGCCGTCTCTCACTCAACTGGCAGAGTTTTTTGACCTCTGAGGAGTGAGTAGGCTTTCCGCTCTCTCTATTCTATGGTGTGCGCGTGGTGATTTTTTGGTTTGGTGTCACATCTCAAAATTGTTTTTCTTTCGGTTTTTTTTTCTTGTCTTACGTCTCTATCATTTCTTCAAGTCTTTTTTTTTTTTTTTGCGGTGTAGGTTAAGTGGCTTTTTCTTTGTATTCGTTGTTGTTGTTTCTATTTTGCGGCAGGTTCCAATGGCGGAGGATAAACATAACGATGAGTTGATGGAGGTTGAGGAGGTGGCGGTGTCTGACGGCGGCGTCGCACGATTTGCGCCGGTAGACGTGCAGAGCGGTGAGGAAAAGTATGAAGTTGTGTGGCAAGAAACGGCGAAGCTGCTGCGTTTTGATGAGGGAGAGAATCAGTGGAAAGAGCGCGGACAAGGCACCGCGAAGATACTGCGGAGGAAAGATGAACACGGCAAGTACATGTTTGTTTTTCGCCGCGAGGGCATCGGCAAACTAGCGGCGCAGCACTACCTTTTGAAGTCAATGACCGTGAAGTTTCATCCTCAGAGCGAAAAGGCGCTGCTTTGGATGGCGCACAAGGACTACACCGATGATGAGGAGGGATTTCCGGAGAACTTTGTGATGCGCTTCACCTCTAAGGAGCTTGCTGAGAAGGCATTAAAGGCCTTCAAGGACGCCATCTCCGCATCTACTGTGTAGTAGCCTTTTCCGTTGAGGTGAGGACATTTTGGAAGGGGATTTTTTTCCCTCTTTTTTTCCTTGCTCTCTCTCTCGTACTCTTTCTGACGCACGCTCTCATTCACTTTGTTTGTTTGTTTGTTTGTTCGTGTGCATTTGTATGTGTGTGTAGGGTTTACGTAATGTTTTGTTGTTGTTTGTTTGTTTGTTTTTTTCCTTCTGCCGTCATAAGACAATTGAGAAGAGCAGGGCATAGAATTGAGGTATTTGACACATCCTCTCCTTTCCAAATGACACCATGGCAACATGAACGGTCTGTTATAAATATGTGGGTTGAGGAATGAGTGCATAAAAGGGTTAGAGGAATATGTCTATTACTAGTCTCTCTCTTGTTACTGCGGGATTTATTTTTATTTTTTTTTTATTTTTATTTTATTTTTTTCTCACCCTTTCATATCCCTCTTGTCCTCCTAAAAAAAAAAATAATAATAATAATAAAAGGAATAATCCCTTTGTTTTGTTGTTGTTCTTCTTCTTCTTTCTCTCCTGCTATTTTTTTTGACCTCCACATAAACATACATGCACACATAATCTCTGCCACATCGTCTCATCACATAAAAGTAAATTACGCAGCCGGCGTGTAGCGTTTAATACGAGAGACAAAACGAAGAACTTCTCTTCACGCCGCTATCAAAATCAGTAAAAAAAGAAAAAAGAAGAGAATAATTTAAAAAGAAAAAAAGGGATTAGGGACTCTTGGTTTGTTTTTGTGATTATTTTCTCTCCTTTAGGATAGGGAGGGAAGGGGATTAGTTTTTGTCTGGCGTTTTGCTTCATTTATATAATCTTGCACATTTTTTGATCTTCTGTGGGTTTTGGCGGCTTGCGTTTTTTTTTTTTTTTTTTTGTGTGCGTGTGTGCGTGTGTGTGTATTTTTTAAAAGGAGGAGTAACTGATTGGCGCGAGTCTTTCGGATCTTGTGTGTTTGTGTGTGAGAAGTAGCAATGGACGATCTTAGTGTTCATTACCTGCGGATGGCGAACGGCTCTCAGAGTCAACTTCATGACCCGGCAGCTGTGGTAAATTTTGTAGAACAGATGCAGCTCGTGGTGGAGCGCAGTTCTGCGCCAAGAAAGAATTTTCTCATTGACACGACCACTCCGCGTGGTGATGTCATCATCACGGAGGCATCTGCGATGAAGCCTGGCAACGGCTGGATCACTCTGCAGGTGACGGAGGGGATCCGTCGCGGTGTACACGAGTGGTGCGTGAAGATTGAGCACCAAGGGGAGACGACAGATGGCAGCGGATTGATGCTGGGTATTGTGCCGAAAAGTTTTTCCAAGTACGACTCATTCATATCACAGGGAGGTGGTTGGTGCCTGAGCCGTGCGGGAAAGTTTTACGGCCATTGGAGGCGGCAGGACAACAACGCCAGTGTTGTCTTTGGTGCCGGTGACCGCGTGATATTCCTCCTGGACTACGAGACGGCACGCATGACGGTGCGTGTGGGTGATAAGTCGGTTGTGGGTGAGATCAGTAATCTTGCCCCCGAGGTGTACCCTGCCATCTCCCTTCACTACCGTCATCAGTTTGTGCGCTTTGAGTACCACAAGGTACACGACCGTCATGCGAAGAAGCTGAACTGGATTGAACGTTTTGCCTTTCCGCACGCCTCTGTGTACCTACCTCTGACACCCGATCAGTTGGAGAAGGTCCCACTTGATTCATATGTTTTTAGTTCATTATTTAATGAAAAGGAAGGTCAAAACGGGCGGTGGAAACGGCGAAAAGGCTCTACTGCATCTTCAAAAGGTTTAGATGGAATTGTTGCTGTGACCGAAGAATATGAGACGGCGCGGGCCGCAAATGCACGACTAACAGTTGTTCTTCGGGCCATTCAGGCTGTGCGGCGATATTGTGGTGGCGGTGTTATACCCGCAGAGGCATTTCTCGACCGAAATATTACAGCAGAAACACTGCGCAAACAGCAGCATGCACTGTCAAGCCGTGGTGCCGGTTCCCGCGATGGTATGGACGCCGCTCTGAACTGTGGGGCATTGGTTCTTATTCACATGTTTGCTCACGCCAGCATGACTCTGGCCGGCGCCACCATGTTACCACTGATACACAACCTTCAAGAATACCTTCGGGGTGTCGCACTGTTCAGTCTCGGAGAGGCGTCCTCATCACCTTACTTCGTGGGTAGCTCCATTTCCCCAGAGGTGATGCTACAAGCACTGGACAGTGTGGCAAGAATTCTTGACCGGACCCTTGCAAATAATAATAGTACGGATGGTATCAGTGGTGTTGTCAACAGCGCAACTACCGTCCACAACAATTACTACAACAACTACAAAGGCGTCACTAGCCGCATGACTTACAATAACACAGATGGCGATGTTGCCCCGGCTTTATTAGAGCTTTTGGTATTGCTTTCCCTTCAGTGTGGTTCCATTAGTGAGGTTCTGCGTACAGTGCGGTACCTGTTACGTCTCCCCTCCAACTTTGTCTCGAAGGGAACATTGGAATGGTTGAAGTTAAATGAATCGGCTCTCACACCCAAGAGGTACCTTCCTAGTCTCAACGAGGCCTATGATGCTATTGAGGAAGAAACAGAGCAACTGACTCCATTTGGACGTGATCTCAATTTACAGATACTTTCAGTAGGCTATGATCATGGCGCGGTTTATATCCATACGGTGGATGGTCTTAGCAAACGCAGCAATGTGGTTGGAATGTATGCCCTTGTGTGCTCCACCAATGAACCGCTTGACTGCTGTCCTCAATGCTCATATTCGAGCATTGCTTTTGGTGAGGAGGGTGTTTTGTTACTATTGACAAATCGCATGATTGCCGCTGGACTTGCCGTTGTAACGTACAGCACTGCTTTGGAGATACGCCAAAAGGTGGCCCTTACAGATGTTCCTCAGTGGCCAGTGAGTTCCCGTTACATGGCAATTGCGTCGGGTCCAGAAAGCCGTTTGCTACTTGTGTACGATGTGGCCAATCCGCCATCAACAGCTGCCGCCGCCTCAGATGTTAATGGCGCCTCTTCTTTTGCTCTGGAGATGCAAGTGTTTTCCGCTTGTAGTTTTCCTGAGGTGCAGTGGTGCAGGTCAATTCAAATTGCTCCTCTTGACCGCACCCTCGCATATTGTCTGTCGCTTAGCAAAGGGAGCGTGATTGACTTTGGCTCGCCAGAAGCATGTCTAACCACCGTTGGAGGTCATGTCACTGTGGAGGTTTGGATTAAAATCCTCGAGAAGGACGACACCTCTGTATTGTATCAACATGGTGATAGAAGCACCAGTGGAGAAGTTTTTATAGAGACAGCACGGCTGGAAGGGGCTTGGCGAATACGTGGCGGGTACCGACATGATTCCCGTGGCATGTGTGTTGTCACGGCTTCTGTTAGCCCAGCCTCGGAGTCACATTTTATTCATATTGCCTTGGTATTTGATGGAAATTGGCGTTTGTGTCTGGATAACGAAGAGGTTTCATGCACCCGGCAAGGGCCACAAGTATCCCTGGAGAATCCTCGACAACGATGGACAGCTGGTAATGATTGTGTATGCCAAATAGCTGCTTTGCGTGTGTGGAAGGGCGGTCGTTCTCTTCGTGAGATTGTCCGTGACTCACGTCGTCTTTTGTCTGGGAATGAGCCGGGTCTGTTATGCCAATATTTCTTTAACGAACCAAATGGAAATGTTGTTTTTAACCATGTTCGATCGGGTGCAGCATTCGGTCGTCACGCGGTTGTCCGGGGGCATTTTTCTCGTGTGGGTTGTTTTGACCACCCGTTGTTACCCTCACTTCGGGAGAGCGGCGCATCCGGGGGTAACACCATGCCTGCATCACTCGAGCCACCGCAGTTGGAGCATACACATGTGTTTTTTAATGGGATTCATGTTGGGCTAATGGAACTAAAAGAGCGAGTTTTCCCAGGCTTTGGAGATTGGAGGCATGTTCATCAAGTGAATTTTTTCGATGTCAAGACCGGGCGGGGTGTATACGGTAGTTATGTGCTGCGACAGAAGAGTAAGATGGGATTCCTTGGGTGTGACCGCGACGGGCACTATTGGGAAGTGTTCCACACAGGACTGAACTCGGGTGTCCCCGGTGAACTGCAGCAGCAGGTTGTGGCCGTGGGGAAACTTTCAGGACTATCCACTGCCGTAAAGGAGAATTTCACGTGCAATTGCCTTCATGGCTCCAATGCAACGAACTGCAGTCCGCCGGATGGGACACATGTGTGTGTCGGCGGCAATGCACGGGCATCGTGTGGAAGTTCACAAACAGAGACCGGTTCACGTTATGGACAAGAATCTCTTATTCAGCTTGACACAACCAATTTCACTTTTGAGTCACTGGCCATGTGGTTGTTGGGGCTCCTTTCATCCTTTGCAGAGGCAAGTGGTACCGAGTTGGACAATCATCTTTTTAATCCTCTACTGGACGATGTGGGAACTCGGTGTGTACATGAAGTGCAGCAGCTTCTTTGTGAGCACTGCCGTGCTGTGAAGGCGATGAATGCTCGCCGTTCAGCAAACCTAAAGGATAGCACTTCTTCCAGCGTGATCTCCACCACATTACGAGTGTTGGTTCGCCTGATTCGGCGCGTGCGAGAATTCAAACTGCATCCTGACACAATAGGCTTCTCCGAGGTAAACGGGAGCGACGACTTTCACGGGTTACTGCATGAGCTGAGCATTGTACAACGGAGGCGCAATACGTCGTGGCAGGAATGCGTTGGATCCACGGCATCATCTGCCATGTCCACCAACAAATCCAGCACGGCAGTGACAGCCACCGAAAGGACCGATCCAAGGGGTAGGGCACTCTCTGTTACCATAAAACGAGGAACCAATCTGCTCGGTGTTCTTGCAGATATCATCAACGAGGCCGGCTTAAATTTGCCGATGGAACTGGCCGCGCTCGCCCGTGTCATCATCCAGGAAGGAGTGACTCTGTTCTTCCCAAGTGCCACAGTGCGGGCAAAACTGCTGCAAGAGATACTGAGCCGCGACCAGCCGAATGCACTGCAGTCTCCGGCTCTCAACGTCTTGCTTGACGCCATTGTAAAGAGCTTTACCGACATGACATCCGCCGCGGCGCTGGTCCATGGAGTTGATTCGACAAGTGACCGCATGAATGAGAGAAGCAAATCTACAGACACCATGGAGAAAAAACTTCTTTTGGTGAAGACAACCCTGTTCACGTTATTGACGGAGTCGGCGAGTCAGATGATTTCCCAGGTGCCAAACGAGCCGCGACAGCAACAGTTGAGTCTTCTCCCTACGATGGCAGAGGCCATTGGGACGCTGCAGCTACTGCTTTTTAGTCAGTGCAACTGGATTGGGGTGGCCGATGTGAATACCGCCGTTGCACGCCGTGGAGTAGAAAACATCTTTTCAATTCCTTTGCCCACAGACCTTTCTCCTGTGCTGAAGGATTACTACGTGGAGTTGTTCAACACCGCCGAGATGATATTTAAAACGTTGATCGAGCGGCTCTCTGCGGCAGCATCATCTCGAGAGCCACCAGCCACAAAAACAGCAGCAACAGAAAAAGCAGCGGTAGTAACGATGGTCCTTGATATGCTTAGTAGCTCGTTTTTGGGGTTTCCACTTCACACAGCCATCACAGCATTACCATTTATGGTCACACGCGATGAATCGGAGTGGCTTCTGCAGAAATTATGTTTGCTTCGGGACCACTACCGTTCCCTTTTGCAATTAATTCGTGAGAATAATTCGATGGGCCTCGACAAAACCGGTCGCTGGCCTCTTTTGGCTTTGGATAATGGGATACTTCTTGCATCGTCCTGGGTGGCTTCTTTTATGTCACTTGGCCAGCTCCCTGCGGGATCGTTGGAAAAAAACACACCGTCGCAGGACTCCTTTGATCATAGCACCAGCATTATTCAGGAGATATGCGATCATCCGCTCTTGGCAGCAGGGTTGCGCTCAACAAGTACCGTTGTTAATAATACACACATGACCATCATTACGAAGCTACAACAACAACGATCATCTTGGGAGGCTATCGCAAGGCGGCAAGATCCAATTGCGTCAAAGACACCGACAGGATTAGGAACGGTCATGTCACTTGCCGCCGTCGCGGTGGTTCATCTGAGTGGTATACAACTTCATCGCCTCACGGATGACGAGCGACATGAGTTGCTTGCAAAAACACTTCTTCAGTTGAAGAGTGCTAGGAATGAGCTGTTGAATCATCGATCACAAAACCCGAATGATTTTGAACGTAATGTGTCTGATGTAAAAGAGCGATGCCTCTTGCTGTTACGAATCCGAAGACTCTCCGAGGCGGATTTTTCAAAGATGTCATCCACCTTTCTTGCCCAATCCCTCGTTGACAGAGTCTTGGGGGGGAAAAAAACGAAGGGTAGCAGGTGGAGGCGGGCTGTATTTCTTTTGCGGGCGCAACGTATGTACCACGAGGTGTTATTGAATGGCTGGCAACTTTTTCAAATTGGTCCTGCCCTAAAACTGGTGGAGCGTGTCATTGTCTCCTTGGGGGTGACGGCAGCTAAATTGCAGGCGGTTATTCAGGCACGTCAAACGACTGCTCTTCAACGCCTGGATGGACTTCGTCGCATGCTGCACCTTTTTGAGACAGATGCCTCGTCTGCACTAAAAGTTGCCTCACTGCTATTCAGTGGTTCTGTGGGCTCCCACCGACAGTTTGAAGCTGGCATCTCGGGTTGCTTGGATTCCACGCGGTGCGCTATTCGTCGGACAATGTACGACATCCTTCGCCGTCTGCGTGATGCCACAGCGGGGTCTCCAGCGACAGGGGTGAATGATAACAGCACTCGAGTGGAAAAAATTTCCACGGCGGCAATAAATAATGATGCCCCGTTCCACCCGACCACACTTAGTGAGGTGCTGAACAGAAAGTGGTCGCCCAGTGATTTCTGCTACCTGGAGCACCTGCATTTTGTGAAGGTGGTCTTTGAAGCGAATTGTAGCATGTTTGAACAAAGTGACCCGGAAAAACTGCGTCAGGAGCGGTCAACGGAGCGTTCCCATCGACACGAGGCCAAGGATGAACGGAAAAAGGCTGCCACTTCCGGCTGTTCACAGGATGTTACGGAGGAAGACGCAAATGAAGTATCGCTGCAGCGCACTCCACAGGAGTATGCGTTGATGGAATCCCTTAACACACTCAAATCCTTGGGTCAGCAGGCTGCACGAATATTGGGGGATGTGTCCCTGTCACCTTGTGAACGACGTGGTTGTACCCTTTTTCTTGATGAATTATTTGGGGTATTGGAACTGGAGCTGCGCTGTTGTGCCAAGTACGCCTCGCAAAAGTCTTATCCTTCCCACGACCGTGTGCTGGAGCAGATCAGTCTGATTTGCACGCTTGCCTGCACCGTTGCTCGGACTCTACCGGAGAAATTTTTATGTAACAGGGAAAATTGTTTTAAAGTAGCACTTCTAGCACTTAGGTTGTGCATTGTGGCTAAAATCCTCTTGGCAATAATCACGGCAGTAGTGGCGGTGACGACAGCCCCAGCCACAACGACGAATAATTCCACAATTAAATTGGTGGAAGTTTGTATCCATACGAGCATACTACTGCTCCACCATTGTCAACCAGCGACTGTCGACTTAATTTTTCTTGCGGAAGAGGTGATGGAGATGACGCGTCAAGCGGTTTGTGTCACGGGAACAGGAGGAGAAACTCTCGGATTCTTTTTGGCCTTTGTGCTTCGCTGTCTTTCTATCTCCAGTGGGGGCCTTGGCGAGATGGGAATGCGGTGCATTGATGCCTTTCACACACTTGTCTGCCGAACACCATGGGATGAGTCCTTTAATGCTCTATGCGAGACCTACCAGTGCGACCTTGGGGCGGTTGCTATGGCAGAGGACGAGGAGGCCTCTCGATTAAGCAGCGTTCGGCTTCTTGTGTGGATGTATGCCATTGGCGGGCCTCTGACAGCTTCGCTGAGTCCCGGCAAGAAGGTCCATATGAGTGTTGACAACATGCTCTCATCCACCGAAGAGGCATACATCGTCGATTGTTCTACGCAATCAGGTGGTGCAACGGTGATTTCCTCCAATTTGTGTTCACTTGTCGAGGAACGCGAGGTTTCGCTTGACAGCCTTATTAATTCCTCCTACGAGGAGGTGACACTTCCACGGGCAGATGTACTATTTCGATTTTTGATTCCCGCACTTGAGCATTTTTTTAAACCTCCCTTGAAGCCATATCTGTCGCCACTCATTTGGGCCGTCGTTGCGGCGCTTCTACGCATCACACGGGCGGTGTTGAAGAACGATCCTGCGGCAAGTAGAGTTCTTCTTGAAAGAGACATTCTGAGTCAAGTGGACGCGTTTGCATTTCGTCTTGCGGCGAAGATACCGCTACCGTTGTGCTATCTATATGAGGTGTGTCCCACCGTGGTGCAGCACCTTTTGCAGTGCACAAGACGCATTTTGTTTGACGCAGTTGCTCCTTCTTTTTCGCCTCTTACAAACAACAATGCGCCGAACAATTTGTCCTCTGGTACATCTTACAGTCAGTCGTCGCCGCGCACAGAGTTGCATCGCAACATAACATTTGGTTCCGCGGTGCCGTTGTCCACTTCCGTGTTTGGTGCAACTGCTCTCTTGGGTAACTCCATGGTGTTTCGATCTGAAGCGGATAATAATAATAACAACAACAACAACAGCAATAACAACAAAAACAACAATAGCAGCAGTGGTGTCTTGCCTTCGATTGCCCGCATTCCACATCCACATTCTTCCCTTTGTCTCACGCCCTCTGTCCTTTGTTTCTGCGGGGCCAAAGACGCCCCAGCTGGTACACTCACGATAAAATCTACCGGCGTCAGGAGTTGTATGCCACTGTGGACGGACGGTGTCACTCTGGAGGCAAGCGTACTTCTGTACGACCGACTTTTCCCAGAGCTTGGGGAGGACTTTGTGATACCCGTGTCGTGGCAAAGACCCGAAATTCAATTTTCACTTTTTTCACTATATGAAAAACCCAGTCCAGGTACCGCCGCTCTGATGCGTGTGGTGTTCAATGAGAATCGTATTGACTGCGCTGTGGAAACTGCAAGGGGGTCAACCGTAATTGTCTCCTCGAAGTTACTGCGTGAAGACTGGGACCACTGGATTCACATTGCTGTGGTGCTGGAAGGCAGTACGGTCACACTTTACAAGGAAGGTGTTGGCACAACGGCGGTTTTGTCCAAGGCGGTGGCGTCGCGTCTGGAGACACTTTTTCGTGAAGGTGGCGCCGATCGGTTAGTTATTGGCAACGAAACACGTGGTGGCATTAACAGTATTAAAAATGCCAGGGCCAGCAGTGGAAATGGAACGGCTAAAGTTAGGAGCACCGGCATCAACCAACGCCATACCAACAACAAAACCAGCAGCAGCAGTAGCAACGGTGAGAACATCAAAAATCAATCTTATCATCATTTTTCTGACGGCGAAACGATGGACGAGATGCTTGTGGCGATTGAGGGTGTTCGTTTCTGGGGATGTGCTCGTGGGCTCAAAGCGCAACGGACGACTGCTGATTTTGTTACGCGTGAGCAGACGTTGCCTCTTGTTGGCGTTTTGGATAGATCGCAGACGACGTTTCGGTTTTCAGAGTCAACAGGGAATGAGATGTTCTCAGAGAACAGGGAGTGTGTTGGAATCCTTTGCGGAAACGCACGTTGGGTCCCCTTCCCTGTCTTTTCTGGGACCATGAATTTGGATAAGTCGCCCCGGATCGACCCAACGAATCAAATAGAGCTTCCTCTATTCATTCCGCGGAGTGAATTTGAGTGTTTCTTTGCTGCACTTGATCGCAGCCAGCTTGTGAGGATTGGCAGCGAATACCTGCAAACCCTTTGCGCTCACCTTAGTCGACAATGTGTTCTTGCAGCCATTCGCCAGGTGGTGTCGCCTGGATATCACGTCTTGGCCATTGAGAGGTGTGACAACAAGCAGCGCGACACGAAGCCTAGTCATACGGGTGATGATGGAAATGAGAATTGCGGAGATGGCCCACCATCTATTACAGGAATTGTCAACCCGCTTCATATCATTTCAAGCAATGACTTTGTGCGGCACCTTATAAATTTATTGCGGTATAGTGACACGGGAGCTGTTAGCGATGAGACAATGAAGGCCGTCTCGGAATTCGTAAAGTTATGCTTCTGTTCGATCTCCTCGGAAAAGGTGTTGGAAAACAGTTTTCGTGATGCCGTAATTGCCATTACTGAGGCATTGCGTGATGAAGCGGAGACGTTCCGCGTGGAACTTCCGCCGTTGTCCTATGTGACGACGGATATTCAGTTGGTGCCCATTGCAATCCTTAATGGGCCGGGCGGCACTGTCTCCTTTGATGCCAACAGTCGTGGTATTGAGCACATGACACTTTTGCGGGACAGAAAACAAAAAGTACTCCTTGCCAAATACCCGGATGCTCAAGGGGGTTGGCCAGAGTTGGAGATACCAGGCGATAGCCCTTGGTTTTACGCTAGACCCATTGTTAGCACACGGGCTGCGACGGCCTCCTTCACGCTTTCAGCCCGATC
Organism: Trypanosoma cruzi; assembly: GCF_000209065.1. Classification (NCBI taxonomy): domain Eukaryota; phylum Euglenozoa; class Kinetoplastea; order Trypanosomatida; family Trypanosomatidae; genus Trypanosoma; species Trypanosoma cruzi. The sequence goes on from NW_001849484.1 coordinate 126,638, forward strand.
ATTGAAGCCACTTGTCGCGTGTGGGATCTTTGGGGCGATACGTGAGGTGTTGACTTCACATACAAAATATCACTGCGGCTGGAAATGTTTTCTAAATACGCCATTTCTTTCGTTTTTGACGATTCGTGCAGGGACGACGAGGTGCTCTTCTTTGCCTGCATGTCGCCTTTTAACAGCGCTGCTTGATTCATGGCGATACATTCCCCATTTTGCTCCGCATGACCAGAGTCCATTGAAGATTTTATTGGCGCATCTTAATGTGCCTTTGATGGCTATTTTGCACCGTGGGCAAATAGCACCCAACAGCCCTCCATTGCTCTCTCCCACTTTAGGCCACTACAATCTTCGGGTTCAGGGGGCGTTTGAGCTTCTTGTGGCGGCTATTCGTCTTGAAGCAGCTTGGAAGGGCGTTAGTCATTCACATTGCACGCGAATTCGATGGAAACGGCTGATGTCGTTATGGGAAGGTTCCATTGGTTATGGCACCCCTGATTCATCTCCCTCTTCTTCTATCATTACAAAGCAGGATCCCACTGTGGTGGAGCGAGGATATGTGCGACTGGTGCCGCTTCCTTCCACCGGTTCTCCAATCCAGTATCGACCCAAGGCAACAATATTTCAACGAGGTAATGGTGTCTGGTATGCCTCCTGCGATCGGGTTTCTCTCTCAGCGCGCAGCAGTGTTGGGTTTAAGCGGGGACGATTTTACTTTGAGGTTCGCATTCCCGCGGGTGGCGAAGCCATTTCTGTTGGCGTCGTCACGGAACGCGCCCAGCAGCATTCTGTTTTGGCTCCTCGTGGTCTGGGCCATGATAGTGACTCATGGGGATTTGAAAGTGTGCAACTTTGTCGTTTTTACCACGGTTTCCGCCATGAATTTGCCGTTCGAACCAAGTGGAAGGCCCTTGACGTCATTGGTATTCTTTTGGATCTTGAAGCGGAAACTCTGGCGTGTGTGCACGACGGCCGTCAGGTTAGTATATTTGACAATTTAAGGAGCAATCGCGGTAATGATGCGGCGACTTCTTTCTTTCCTGCCGTCTCGTTTGGCACAGGTGGGGTGGATGTCAACTTTGGTGCAGCACCGTTTGCTTGTAGCTTGCCTGTGGGTTATCTTCCTGTCGACCCGTCTAATTACATGGCTTCTCCCACATCAAAACTTTGGACCCTCCTCACAGCTGTCGATGTTGGGGAAACTCTTGCCATGTGTAGCAATAGCCCTAGGGGTGGTTACGCCAAAGCTTTTTATGCTGAGGACGTCACCGTTTCCAAGGATGGGACCATTCATTTGCCCAATCTTTTTGAAAAGGCTAATGATGTCGGAATGGCATATCAAACAGGTCGCAGCGGTCCCTACAGTGTGAGTCTTCTTCCTTGTGATACCAAGGCGAGGACGGTGACAGTGCAAGGGAGTGAGGTTCGTGCCGAGGATGATCCTTGTTTTGTACGGGGCAGTGTTTGTGTTCGGAGCGGACGATGGTACTATGAGGTGGCTCTTCGCGGTGAGGCGTTGGTCAGTATCGGCTGGGTCACTTCCACGGCCACCCCAGACTGGTCTCGCACCAAGTCACTGGGCAACGATAACGAGTCGTGGGTACTTGAGGGAAGCCGAACGACAGCGCGACATAACAAACATCAGCGGAGCGTAGGTGGACAAATGTGGAAGCATGGAGATATCATAGGCTGCATGGTGGACTGTGATGCCGGTACCATTGCGTACAGTGTCAATGGTACCCCGCTGAGAGAAATGCATGACACCAACGGCGATGGTGTCCTTTTTTCTTCTGTTAACTGTGCAAATGGAATGATGCCTGTAGTTGGTGTGGACCCAAAGAATGCGGCATCTATTTTGTTCTTTGACGAAGAGTTGTCATTCCGTCCGCGTGGTTACCGTGCACTTAGTACATCCAATCCCATACGAATAGCAATAGAACTTCATTACTGTACAGATGACCTTGAGAATAAGGATAACGGAGAGGGAGTGGCCGGACCCACATTCTCACCTACATTGGCTCGATCGCTGCTGTCATCGTTAACATCCTTGACGGAATTGAATTTTATGAACGCTTCAGCGTACTGTCTGGAGGACGTACTCAATAAAAATAGCAGCACCATCCGTTACGAGAAGTTTCAGGGGCGTGAAAATGCCTTGCGTCTTCTTGTGACCCTGCAAAATCTTTCTGGCATAGCAGAATGCATGATTCCATATGCGCATGCTGCCTTTAATTATGGGGAATACGATACACTTCTTTCGGGTCCGATTTGTCGGTCTCTTTGGCAATGTCGTGAATATTTGCTGCCGGTTGTGGTCTTGCGGATTCTTCATGGATTTTTTTCGCATACAAATTGCTTGGGAGAAAACGTCAAGCTTACACTGAATCGACGAAAGGCGTTATCCCTTGTAAATGATGCGGATGCCCCCGTTTCTGAGCGTCTACGTGGGAGCCTTTTTGGGCAAGTGTATCAACTTCTACATGACAAGAATGTCTCTCTCTTTTGCACAAACAGGAAATTGTGGTCTGTGAATTTTATTGGGGAGGGGGCAGATGACATTGGTGGCCCGTACCGCGAGAGTATCACACAGCTTTGCTCGGAACTCATGGGTCCAGGTCTTCCGCTTTTTATTCCAAGCCCGAATCAGGCCAATGACATTGGGGATTCACGTGAGCTCTTTGTCGTCCGTCCAGTAATGGAACCGCCTGTAAGAATCATTATGTATCACTTTTTTGGTCGTTTGATTGCTGGGTGTTTGCGCAGCTCGGAACCACTTCCCATTTACCTCTCCAGCCGTATATGGAAGGCGTTGGTGGGGGCCCCCGTTGACGAGAGTGATCTTTGCGTCGTGGACAAGACGACGGCTCAGTCGTACCAATGTATAAGACAACTACTGTTGTCGAAAAGGGGCGAAGGGACAACAGACGAGGAGATTACAGAACTATGCCCCGGGGGATTTTCCGTTGTGGATGATGCAGGGGTGGAGCAGGAACTCTTTCCTGGAGGTAAAGAAATATCCGTGGGTCGACATAATGTAGAGATGTTTCTTGACATGGCGTTGCACTTTAAGTTACGGAGGATGGGGGCGATGCAAATTGAAGCCATAGCGGAGGGGTTTCATCAGGTGGTACCCATCACCGCGGTGTCGTTGTTGAAGTGGTACGAACTTGAGCAAGTGGTTTGTGGACAGCCGGACTATGACGCGGACGCACTCATCGATTCCGCCCGCTACGAGGACCTTGACCCAAATGACGTTATTGTACAATATCTGCGGCAAGTTTTACGACAGTTTTCCCGTCATGAGCGTGCACTTTTTATGCGTTTTGTTAGTGGTAGGGAAAGACTTCCATCGGGGGTGCGGTTAAAGCTGATGCCTGATGCCAATTCGCGTCCGCTGCGGCGTGAAACCTCACAGAACAGCGGTGCTCATAGCAATGATGGTAATGGTGGTGTCAAGGCCTTGGTTGATACGTTCGATGACAATAGGCTACCTCATGCCTCCACCTGCTTTTACTGGCTCTCCATTCCAAGATACAGCTCGGTGGAGGTGATGAGGGAAAGGCTTTTGTTTGCCATTCAGCAGTGTCTCGATATTGACGCGGATTTTGTTGTGCACGAGAATGGCAACTCAGAGGATGAAGTGGAGCCCACGTTGGCCGTCAATGCGGATGAGGATGAAGAGGATTTTGAGGATTTTTCCCATCTGCGTTAAAGTCGCATCTTACATTTTGCCTCTTTCCTCTCCCTTCCCCGCATAGACACAGACACGTTGTCTTGTGACTGCTTTGTTGTTGTTTTTTGCCATTTTTGTTTTCCGTTTACTCTTCCCTCTCTTGTTTCTGGGTGAGTGTTTCATCCGTCTTTGGCAAATTGTCTTCTTTGAGGACGAAAAAAAGAAGAAAAAAAAAATGGAAGGCAGTTGTGTGAGTGGGGAAAGGAGATTGAGAATGTACAAGAAGGAATATCTTTGTGACCCGGCGACTGTGGGATTACTTCCAGTGAGTGGGTAACACGGAAGTGTCATCTCTGCAGAGCACTCGTACCGTCTGTGTATCTGTATGCATAATTTAGGCTTATTCTCTTTTCTTCTTCTTCCGTTTTTTCCCAGTGTATCCCTTTAAGCAAACCAAATCTTTTTTTTCCCCCTCAGTCCCAATGTCCTACCAGCCGCCTTACGGCTATGCGTCTTCACCGCAGGCATCACCGTATTTTCCAGGGGGTAATTACTACAGCACGCCACCGCCAATACCGCAGCAGCAGCCGTTTCAAACCTCTCCCCTGTTTGGCACGGAACAAGAGGCGGTGCAGTGGTTTCGAGCAGTGAGCTCGTCAAGTGGCGGCTACATCAGTGTTCCGCAGCTCCAATCCGCTCTGAGCCAGGGCGGCATGAATTTTAGTTACGCGACAACGGAGCGACTTATTTCCATGTTTGACGCCAATTTGGACGGAGCGATTGACTTTACGGAATTTCAGGAATTACACCGTTATATCTTATCCATGCGAGGCGGCTTTAGCCAGCGTGACACAAGTCGTGATGGTTTGCTCGAGGGAAACGAGGTGCGTATGGCGCTTTCTGCTAATTTCTACCAAGTCGATGATAATACCTTTCAGACATTGATGCGCAAATTTGACCGTAGAAAACGAGGAAGCCTTGGCTTTGATGACTACATTGAGCTTTCTCTCTTTGTTGGCAAGGCCAATGATGCCTTTAAAGCCCAATCCCAGGGAAAAGCCAGTGCGACGTTCAGTTTCAGCTCATTTCTATCGGCGGGGGCCTCCCTGTTGTAGGCGGCCGAAAAAGGGCAGAGGGAGAGGGGTCCTGTGTGCCGCAGGAGTTACCGATGTTGCAAGAACAAAAAAAAAAAAAAAAAAAAAAAAACAGAAAAACGAAGTGTTTTGGGGAGGGTCGCTTGAGGAAATGGAACTCTTTACAAGCTGGGAGCTCCCACACCCTTTCTTTCTTTCTGTGCGTGCGTGTGTATTTTTTTTTCCTTTTGTTTTCCCCTTTTAGGCCCCGAAGCCGGTGGAAGAAATGTGCGCCAAGATTATGAGGCTCAATGGATGACGCGACTGTTCTTGTGCAAGACAGCGCGTTGGAAGGAAGAGAGTGAACTTTCTTTTTCCTTTTTTTTTTTTTTCTTTTTTCCTTTCTCTCTCTTTTGTCATCATTTCTTTCTTTTCTTTTGCTTCTCCCCTCTAACTGCGGCGGAGGTAACCGACAGCTGCAGCGAAAGTGGCAGCGAAAACAACAACCATAAACCGAAAAGGAGAAGAAAAGGAAACACGGAGATGAGGGCTTCCTACAGTCACGATAGGGGCCCCTCCACTAGTCTGCCCCGTTCTTCGTCTGCAGGGCCAAAAGCCTTGCGTCGCCAAAGTACAGCGCAATCACCAAAATCCAGGAGGCGGGGCAGTCGAAATATGTCAGTTGTTGATTTATCGCGGAGGAAGTCACGACCTTTAAACGCTGAAGAGCCGTTGACGGAAAGCCGGCGACCGACCACCGCCCGCACGATAGAATATTATCTCTCACACAGACCATCACGGCAATCATGCGGTGAGGCAACGTCAGCGGGTAATCAAAATCGGCATATTGTCCAAATCGTGAGAAGCGTTCTTCCACAAGAAATTAGAGCGCTGGATTCGATTGAGCTTGGGATTTCCAATCCGGGATCTCTAACTTTAATGAAGATGCTGTTGCCCTTGGAGCATGCCAATTATCCGTTCAATGTACATGAACGTCGAAAGCCCTTTCTCCCAGGGGATGCCGTTGCAGTTAAGATGGGACAACTTTCCATGAGGGTTTCATTTGCCCGTGTTGAAGACATGGCACTGATAGGCTCCAGAAGTTTGAAGATAAAAAATGCGCCGGTTTTAGTGAATAGTGAACTGATTGGAGAAGTCAAGTATTCATGTATACAGCATATTGATTTGGTAGTGCCCGCTGGGGATGCACAACATTTAATGGTACGCCTCAGCGGGGTGATTGGGTTTACGGTACATTTGTGCTTCTCTGAAAGATCACTCTGCTCCGTCTTTGTGAAATTGCTGTTGTCACACTGCAATGGGCACGTCACCCTTTCTGATGAGGCTGGTGTTTTTTCCTCAATGAGCCGTTCTGTAGTCTTTGAGTTCCCGCAGCGTGGCCCGTCATTTTGTCCAGTCAACTGGCGTGCTAAAAGCTTAAGTTTAAATGGGAACTTTGTATTTCCAGAAAACGTCGATCAGGACGGGGATGATACGGAGAACAGATAAACCTTTTGCCTTTTATTTCCCATTATCATTCTATTTTAGTTTCTTTGCTGTTGTGTGCTGTTTTTCTCAATTATTTCTTACGCTTTTTATTTTTATTCTTGGTGGACTGTGGGAGGAGTGTGGGCGGTGATGGGGGCATGTCGGTTATTTTTCCGAGGCGGATTATTTTTAGCGTTTGATTTTCCCTTCGGTGTCTCTCTCCCTCTCTATTCCGTGGATGATGAGTGGGCCGCGGTGCAGCCTCAGCGGGGGGGTGGGTGGATGCTTCGGGCTGTCAGCCCATCCGCAGGCCCGAAGGAGCCACTCCCTCGTGGGCAGCACGCGGGTACAAGATTCCGCATTCACACACACGATGCATGTGTTCGTTGTTCTTTTCTTTCTTTCTTGTAGTGGATGAGGCGGCAATTGTTGAGGGTGTGGGGAATATATTTATTTTTTATTTATGTATTTTTTATTTTTATTTTTTATTTTTATTTTTTTTTTGTGTGTGTGGGAGACCGCATTGATTGGTTAGGCAGTTATTTCATTCCTTTCTTTTTTTTTTTATTGTGTGGTGTTCCTCGCGTTTGCTTCTTTTTTTTGTTGTTGTTGATTGGGTTTGTTTTCTGTCATCACTCCATTTGCTTCCCTACATCTTTTGAAATTGAGGAACCCGACTTTGAATATTTTTTCCTCCGTCGGCATTGTGATGCTTGTACTTTTTTTTTCTTTTTTCATGCTGTGTTGGATCAATTGTTAGCTGCCTGCATGTGCGCATTCGCGTCTGGGCGAGAGGCTGAGAGCAGTGAGGGAAGGTGGGCGGTTTAGGCGTTTTATCTTCTCTCTGCTTATCCCTTGTTGTTTATTGGCGTTTTGTTGGCTTTTCTGCCTCTCTCAACCGTTTTTATTGCGTTGTACCACAGTGAGATGCGGAAGATGCGCATAAGACAAGGAGGATGGAGAGAAGGACTCTTCCTATTCCTTGTTTGGTGGTACCTCTTTTTGTTGTTGTTTTTTTTTAGGCGCATGCAGGCATGTCTGTGATTTTGCTCTTGTTGCTTTCTCTCTTTTTTTTTTCTTTTTGGGTTTTTTTTCTTGACGTGCGCGTGAGTTCCCTCACACATCAGGAGCAATGAACAAATCTGTGGGAATTGCCTCCCGTGCCGACGTATTTCTACAGGAATATTTTGACGCATGCAACGATGAAGAAAAAAGTGAGGAAGAATTTGATGATGAGAGTGACCAGGACTCGCCAAACTACTGGCGATCGTCACGTCTCTCCCCACTCAGGGGAAAGGCGCGGCTTAGTTTGCATCAGCGCAACTCCGTACAGCAGGCACTGATGAGCCAGGAATCCCTTTCTCGTCGAGGTCGAGATGCGGCGGCGGCGGCGTCTTTGCTTTCCAGGCCTTTCATTGCCACTGCTGAGATGCGTGGAGGAAAGACGGGAAGTGCCACGGTCTCTTTGAATAACACTATGGAGGGGACGGCCGCTGAGGGTTTCTTGTTTGATGCCTTTTGTGCATTCCGCCAGTCCCCTAATGGAAGTTTCGAGTTGTCTCCCACTCCCCGAGAGGGAGGGCCGCCGGTGTGGTCGCTGCGAAAGGGAATTGTCGTTGCAGAGACATGGGCGGCAATCTCTTTTTCTTTGCGCTCGCTTATGGAGGCCCTTCTTGCGGGGGCAAATGAGGTGGCACGGGCTCAGTGGCTACTGCAGTTACTTGGGGGGTCCTTGTCTCGGGAAGGTGTCAGTGTCATGGAGGATGCCTTTACGGACTATTCTCAAACGTGCACGGGGGAAGAGGGCTTACTCCTTGCGGCGCGCTTAGTTCTATGCCGCTTCGCTTCCGTGGGGCGCGGGTTGGTGCAGCGGATCATGAGTTGGACCACGCAGGTGCAGGAAAAATGGAATTCCATCAACCCAAATGAATTTATGAAACCTGATCTGCATAAATGCATTGAGAGGTTACTATTGCCCTTACGACGTTGTATTCATTTGTTAGAGCGTTCCTGTAGCCTTGCGGGTAAGCGCCCTTCCACAATTGACTCTAATTTGACGGGGACGAATGTGAACACAGTCACCCGCGCAACTACTCTTATGGACCACCTCATTGTTCGAATGAGTGCATTGCAAGATAGCAACACGATGGATATTTACCGTTTTTACATGGTTCTTTTGATATATTGTGGCTGGCCCTATGTGCTTCTCATGACATCCGCCATCTTTGGATTTGTGACGGATATTGATGCCGATGCATGGCGATCGAATATCCCGCGCATCTTTCGGCTGTCATTTTCTCACATTCGAGTTGGCGATCACGGCAGGAATGATCGCAAAGTAGTGATGCTGCCCACCGACATTCTTTCTTTTGTCCTGCTGTGCGTCGGGTACGAACCGGTTGAGGCGGATGGGCGTTGTAGTGAGGCCGGTGGAAAACCGAAGCGCGATGTAAACCGTGCGAGACGACGTGCGGCATTTTCATCCATGTTGTCATCCCGAAGTTTCATTCTTCGTAGTTTTGCAGCCTTTACGCGAAAAAAGGTTCTTCTCGGCTGGAGTCGTAAGCGATCCGCGGATTGGCGTCCCACAAACGCAGAGTGTTCCACCGGCGATGAATGGCTGGGATTTATACAAAAGGGAGAGAAGAAAACGAGTCACTCTGTCTCAACCCCCGCCGCCTTGTCGCTTACGCTCTGTGGCGATGGCGAGGATGAGTTCTTATCGTTGTGGCCCAATTTTTCCACCTGGACGCTATGCGTGGAGGAAAAGAAGACCCACCATGACTTCATACTCGATGATGGCACGGCGGGGGGAAACGGCAAGCCGTTGCAACTTTGGCTTCACACGTCTTTGCCAGCCGCTCGGTGGGTTACAGCGAGCCTCCTGGTTCCCATTGCACAGGTGGTAAAGCGCCTAAACGAGCGACGACTGGCGGAACTGCTTTCAACTGACATTGCACGTCACCGTGTGGGATACTACAGTGAAAACAACTTGGAGAACACGGATGATGTCCGTTATGATGACGATGATAATATGCCTGCCATAGGTTTCGATATGAACTCTGACACGTGGAATGTAGGCAGCTCCACCGTCTCCATGCGACGGGGTGGTTCATTGTCATTAATTGGTGGCGGCAGGGGTGCAGTTTCGACGAAATTACTTCCAAACGATGTTACATTTCAAGATGCTGTGAGATTAATCATTGATATTGCTCTCTGTCGCGATAGTGAGCGTATTGTGTACACGTTTTTGTATCGTCTTTTCAATGAACCGCACTGGTGGTACCGACGTGACGCGGTGGGTTACAAATACACGGGAACTGCCTCAACCTTCATCTCCACCACCTTCGCGGATGCCATTCGCGGAAAGGCACTCGCCCAGTTTGTGCGACTTTCGGTGGCACCGACGTCTGAGTCCACCCTTTCACAGGGCACTGGTGATGATTCTGCGCTCGAGGTGCTTCGGACGTTCGCCTCCTTTGAGCTTGTTTTTTCATTCCCTTGGGACATTGAGCTGATCTTGCTTCCCCTGAACCTTTCTGTCTCATGGGGAGGCGCGGATGCCATTCAGGAGAAATACGCCTCGTACTTTTGGAAGAATCGACGTTGTGGGGAAGAAGCGAAAGTGAGGAGAGGGAATACAGAGAAGGCAGCGGGGAAAACAGGGGCACAAGAGGAGCGGCAGCAGCAGCCGTTGGACAAACAGGCAGTGAAAGCGCGAGAAAGCTGGAGCTACTGCTTTGGTTACCTCTGCTCCCTGTACTACGCCCAGATTTCCCTTCGGGAGCAGCGGAAAAGGTTGCAGCAGCGGGACATTTTCTCGCATAACATCATGTCTGCGCTGGGCAGCTCGGAAGAGGGGAAAAAACACACGGTACGCCTCACCCGAGGACTTGGCAGCGCCTACTTTGAGCTGTCCTTTGCCGTGGACTCTCTCCTCAGCTTTACACAAAACATTGTGGGCATCGTGGCCCGGGAGTTGGAGGGGGAGTTGACCAAGTTGGGCAAGGTGAGCTCTTGCATGGCGCTGTGCCAGCGAATCGATGCCCTTCTTCTTCGTCTCTGCACCGTGTGTTTCCCTGTGGCGCCGGGGTTGGAGGACACGTGCCCAATGACCGACTCTCTCCCCATACGCGAAAGCATCACGGCGGTGCTCGCCATTGCGTTGAACCCAACCAGCCTGCCGTTGAGGCACATCACATCTAGAACGCAGAATGCGATTGAGGCGCTTGTGGCTGTGGTGCGTGCGCTTCCAGCGACGTCAGTGCTGAAGGAGAAGTTGGGTTCGCTGCTGGTGTTGCTGACATTTAATCGTTTTTACGGCAAATGAAGTGAATGCAATAAAAACCGTTTTGTGTCTGTTTTGTCTGGCACTCGTTGCGGCCGCGCTGGATGAATTGCTGGACCCTCTGTTTCCCTCTTTGTGTCATCGCCTCAGCGCTCACGCCGGACGGAGAGAGCAAAAAAAAAGGGGGGGGGGAGGGGGAAAACCCCCACGACGTTAAGTTGCACCCTTCTCCTTCTCCTTCTTTATCCTTCTCCTCTTTTTCTCACTCTCTTTCTTAATTTATTGTGTGTGGTTTCTTTTGTTGATTTCTACGAGGGATCGACACAGAGCGAAAAGGAAGGAAAAGCCAAAGGCAAAAGGGAGGAAATCAACAAAGACTGGGAAGAAAAAAAAAAAGGAACTAAAAAGGCTCCAAAAGGGAAACCCCAAGAGGGAGAGGGGAGGGGGGAAGGTGTATAGGTGCAATAGTAACACCAATAACCCCAAGGAAGAAGACCAAAAAAAAAAAAAAAAAACGGGGGTGGAAGGGAGGGAAACTGACACACAGGAATAAAAAGAAGAGAACGAAGAAAGAAAATTGTGGGTACAGGCAAAAAGGCTCTGGGGCCTTATCATATGGAAAGAGCGCAGGGGTCAAGGGCCGAGGTATTTTTGCCGCAATGACATTCCCCCCGAATAGGTCACGAGGGCCCTTACAAGTGTATAGATATTATAATAACACCAATAATACCACTAAGGAAGAAGAAGCAAAAAAGAAAAAGAAAAAAAGACGGGGGTGGAAGGGAGGGAAACTGACACACAAGAATAAAAAGAAGAGAAAGAAGAAAGAAAATTGTGGGTACTGGCAAAAAAGGCTGGGGCCGTATCATATGGAAAGAGCGCAGGGGTCAAGGGCCGAGGTATTTTTGCCGCAGATGACATCCGCCCCGAATAGGTCACGAGGGCCCCTGTTTACGCAACAGTTGCTCAGTACACTCAAGCTGAACTTCCTGCAGCGTTTCCGTTCCCCTATTAGCAGCGTTGTGGGGGTTATAATCCCCATTGTTTTCATTCTTGGCACCGTTTTAATCTCGACGACAATAAAAGATGAGCAACATGAGGGCAAGTCCTTTTTGGATTATCAAAGGACACATGATTCAATTTTTGAGCAAAAGCTTATTCTTGCTTCGTTGTGCTACGACTTTAGTCTCAGCGGGATGATGATTGATGGACTTCCATCCTGTGATCGCAGTGGCGGTATTGTGTCTTGTTTTGGCAAAGATCACGGTCTGCCACTTAATGGAATATGCATTCATGTGGGTAAATCAGTTGCTAGGTTAGAAAGTTTGGTTCTCGATTTTTTCCTTCACTATGGCGAAGGCTTGGCACCTATTCCATCATTTGATGATATGGTAAAACTGCAGTGGTTTGCAAACTGTCTTTCGGCATTGCTTGAGAAAAATGGTCAGGATTGGGGCTTTGGCTACTCTGGTTGGCTTTACTTTACCCCTGAAAATGATTACACGGTATCTTTGGCGTCGTATTTAAGAGAGAATACAGAACTCTTTAAGTATGTCTTTTCGCGCTACTTCAACAGCACGAGGGAAGCCGACGATTATCTGAGGCAGGAAAGAGGGAAAGTTGGGAATTGGGGCGTGATTCAAGTGAATGGGGTTTCTAATGACACTAAAAATCCTCATCTTGACGTTTCGATCCGCCTCAACGCCAGTGCTTTGCCAACTACCACAGGGGTACTGGGTGATACTTCCAGTGGTGGTAACTATCATGGCATCCATTATCTCATTTCAGGTTTCCTCACGCTTCAAAAGGAGGTATATACCCACTACATTAAAAAGACATTGAAATTGCAAGAACCACCTGCACCATTTATTTTGCCCATGGGAACAGTGGACCGCGTTGAGAAGACGTTCCTGTCGACCGCGGGTAATTTAGTTCCTCTCCTGGTGGTGCTTGGATTTTTATACCCGATCTCCCAAACCACCAGGCGCATTGTTTTGGATAAAGAACTACGCATGAAGGAAGCAATGCTCATCATGGGGTTATGGCAGTCCGTTCATTACCTCGCATGGTTCATCATCGCAACACTGCAGTCCCTCTTGGTATCATTAGCCTGTGCCATTCTGTTGAAATCCTCATATTTGAAAAATTCAAACTTTGGTGTGATATTTTTCCTCTTTTTTTTCTTCACGTTGACGAGTTTTGTACTGGCAGGACTAATCGCATCTTTTTTTTCCAAATCTCGAATATCATCCATTGTGGCTCCACTCATTTACTTTTTATTTTCCGTCCCATTATTTGCCATTCGGAGCGTGAGCGGCAGTGTCGTGTCAGGGCTTTGTATATTATCACCAACCGCCTTTGCAAAAGGGCTTATGCTATTATTCAACCATGAGCTTTCGACAGGCTTTACCAATGAGGATATCAACAGTCCTTTTGACCAACCGAATATGATTCTCGTTCTTATCCTTTTGGTCGTGGACTTATTTCTTTACACTGTTCTCATGCTTTATTTTGACGCCGTGATACCAAATGAGTGGGGTACACCGAGACATCCGTTGTTCTGCATTCTTGAGCCCCTTCGCAGATTCCAGAAAAGGAAGAGGGAGTGGAGTAGCGATGAGGATGGTCGTAATCCATTTGGTGTCTATGAAACACAAACGTGCGAGGACTCCACAAGGTCAGCCGTGCGGATTTGCGGTTTGACGAAAGTTTTCAAGAGGGACGGTGAGGAATTCTTTGCGGTGAATCACTTGCACTTGGATCTGGTTGAGGATGAAATCTCCGTCCTGCTCGGTCACAATGGTGCCGGCAAATCGACCACGATGAACATGATGACGGGTATGCTTAGGCCGGATGGTGGGGACTGCTACATTTATGGTCACTCCATCCGCAAACAATTGAACAGGGCACGACAGGAAATTGGTTTCTGCCCCCAGCACAACGTTTTGTGGCCAAATCTCAGCTGCTATGAGCACCTTGAATATTTCTCCAGCATCAAGGGGCTGACTGGGAGCCTCCAGAGGAAATGCATTGATGCAATGCTTACCGGTGTGGATCTGCAAGACAAGCGCCAGTGCCTTTCTTCGTCACTCTCTGGCGGACAAAAGCGAAAACTTTCTCTCGCTATCGCATTTGTTGGGAACAGCCGTCTTGTTTTTCTTGACGAGCCCACAGCAGGCATGGATGTGGCGGCCCGTCGTCATACCTGGGAACTTTTGCGGCGTATGTCTGCTGGCCGTACAATTCTGTTGAGCACCCATTTCATGGATGAGGCAGATCTCCTTGGGGACCGCGTCATGATTATGAGTCGAGGATCCCTGCAGTGTGCAGGCAGTAGCGTTTTTCTAAAGTCGAATCTCGGTGTGGGGTACAACATTACTTTATCCGTGACAAGGGTCGCGAGCTCACAGGCGATTTGGAACCTTATTCGATCTCACATCCCACCCGCGGAGTTGTTGAGCTGCAATGCTGGAGAAATAACTTACCGGCTGCCCATGGATTTTGTGAAAAATTTCCCCCCATTACTCCGTGATATTGAAGGACTGGGAGAGGAGTACGGCGTGCAGAGCTACACACTTTCCGCCACAACGCTGGAAGAGGTTTTTCTTAAAATCGCCCACGGGGATGGGGTAGGTGCGATTCCGGCTGTAGAGACGCAGCCGATAGTTCTGAAGGGTGATTATTTGGAGATGGACGAGAAGGGGAATAAAACCGTAGAATTGGAAGAGGATTTTTCTACCACGCAGAAAGATACCCCGCGCTTAGTCGCCCACCCATCGATCAGAAGCAGAAGTAACAGTGGAATAGAAACGATGTCACAGCTTCAAACCATCTGGGAAGCAGAAGTAATTAAAGATGAGTTCAGACTCATGTTTTCTCAGTTGAAGGCTTCTTTGATGAAACGCCTTCTGTATGCTTTACGCGATCGTCGTACACAATTTATTCAAATTGTCTTTCCAGTCGTCATGCTGACTTTTGTATTACTTCTCCAATTGGTGGAATTCTTCAGTTACCCGTCGTTGTTACTCTCATCAAATATGTACGGTGAACGTGTTTTGATTGATTTGGCTGCTTGCAACGGAACCATTAACGTTTCTATACCTTTTGCCAAGAGTACGTCGTTTGGGATTCATGATATTGCGGATACAGGGGATCTCTACAAATACCTTATTGAACAGCAAAAAACACCTTCATTGAATAGGTATACTAGTATCTCTTGTAATGATGTCGTCTATCGGGAACGAAAAATTCTCCTTTACAATGGATCTGCTTTACATTCTTCTGCACTAAGTCTTGTCGGGTATTATGGCTCGGTGTTGTATGCGCAATTACGCGGCGCGTCGACCGCATATCAAGAAGATATTTTTTTGACGCGCAACTTTCCAATGGTTCAAACAACACGTGAGCATGCAACGTCCGAAGCGATCAAAACGGTACTCATGGGCATTTTGGCCATTATTCCATTCTCATTTATACCATCGACATTTGTATCGTTTGTGGTAAGGGAACGGGAGTGTAAGGCCTGTCATTTGCAAAAGGTTTCAGGTTTGCGGTTTTCAATCTACTGGTTGTCTAACTACATCTTTGATTTCTTCTGTTACCTTATTACCGCAATATTGGCGATTCTTATCATGCTGGCATTTGATCGTAAGGAATACATTTCATCTGAAAAAATTGGTGCCACCTTTGTACTTCTCCTTATGTATGGCTTATCATGTATCGCCATGTCGTATGCGGTTTCATTTCTATTTAAGCAGCACGCTTCGGCACAGAATGTTATGCTTTTGGTGAATTTTATTGCTGGATTCTTCATGGTACTATTGGTGTTTATTCTTGAAATGTTTGAAAGCACCAAGACGGCAGCCAAAGGACTTCAGTGGACATTCCGCATTTTCCCCAGTTACTGCATTGGGGAGGGCATTTTGAATTTGTCATTATTAAAGGGGAAAGAGGATGTGAGGGGTAAAAGAATCTCGCCCTGGGAACTTGACGTGGTAGGCATTCCTGCTATTTACATGGCATGTGAGGTGCTAGTGTTCTTGTTGATTACAATCTTTTTGGATCACCCAACGCGTCGCATGCGCACAAAAAGGGCGCTTCATCGGGGTAACGGTGAGGCGGAGGAAATTGCTGATGAAGATGAAGATGTGGCGATGGAGCGTCGCCGTATCCAGGAAACGGAAAACAATCCATCAGAGGATATTGTACGGTTAGAAAATATGCGCAAGGTGTACAGCAACGGTAAAGTCGCTGTGCGCAATTTAAGCCTCGGTGTGAAATCCGGTGAAGTGTTTGGATTTCTTGGCACCAACGGCGCAGGCAAGACGACGACGATTGCCATCCTTTGTCAGGAGATGGCCCCAACTAGTGGACGGGCATTCGTCTGCGGTAAAGACACTGTCAGAGATTCACGTGAGAGTTTACGTTGCATTGGATACTGCCCACAGTTTGACGCATTGCTTGAACTTTTGACGGTGGAGGAACATCTTAACCTGTACGCCGGTGTTCGTGGTGTCAAAAGCGGGGAGCGAGAGACGGTGGTCCGGGATTTGATGGGGCTCTGTGAACTCACCGCGTACTGCAGTACACTCGCTCGCCAACTGAGTGGTGGTAACAAACGCAAACTTTCTGTTGCCATTTCTCTTATTGGTGGTCCGCGTGTTGTCTTCCTTGACGAGCCCTCAGCTGGCATGGACCCTATCGCTCGGCGCGGGCTCTGGACGGCCATTCAGGGCATCTCATGCTCTTGCTCCGTCGTGTTGACAACACACCACTTGGAGGAGGTGGAGGCCCTGGCACACCGCGTTGCCATCATGGTGAACGGCAGTCTACGGTGCCTGGGGAATAAAACGCATCTGAAGCGGAAATATGGAAGCGGATTTGAGATGGTAATCCGCATGGCAGATGATGAGATGCGGGAACGGACGGAAGAATTTATTGCCATGTATTTCCCGGCTGCGAAACTCAACGAGGTCCGGGGAAATCGCTGCACGTACGCCTTGCCGGCCACGACGATCCTCTCCGAGGCGTTTGGTTTGTTGGAGGCGCACAGGAATGAGGTTGGCATCGCTGACTACACCTTGTCACAGACCAGTATTGAGCAGGTATTTCTTCGCATCAGTGAACAGGCGCAACAAGAGCCCGATTCCGTAAATGTTACGGCAGCATGATAGAACTGACAAAGCGTGCAAGGTGATCTGTAAATAGCGTGAGTAAAGTAAGCGTGAATAATATATATTTGTGTGTGTGTGTGTTATTTTGAAGGAGCGGGGTAAGGAAGCAAATGGGTTTGTTTATTTGAAGGGAGTGTTTTTATTGCAGGCTCACCTACCTCGAATTATATACACGCATACATGTAAATATACACATAAACACATATCTATGGGTGGAGCTTTGTTACTATTATTATTATTGCTTGCTCTCCCTATTCTTATCGCCAGGCACTGGTTCAGTGCTTGTGTGGTGGCTGCAATGACGAAAGCTCCCTCTTGGCAATACGTGTCATATACCACCGTGACGTCAGGGTCGATTGCATCCCGCATTCCTATGGGAAGTGAAGAGCCATTAAGGCTTTCCTCATGGGTTTGTTGCTGTTGGCGCAGTGCTGACGGCAGCAACCATCGCCCGGAACAGCCGCGTCTTGCCAGGGTGCATTTGTAACACCATGATGTCCGGGGGGGGCACGTATTGCCGTACCGAGTGCCGGCCATTGAATTTATTCAAAAAAATAAATAAATAAACAAATAAAAATAAGGAAAGAAAGAAATTCAGGCTGGGGAGAATTTGGCTCAAACAAAAGGGGGGGCACGAGTAACGAATCAGCGTTGTAAATAATAGCAATTTTAAGAACAGCAAGAATTCTTTTGGTGTTTGTTTTTATTTATTCGCCTGCTCTTATTTTATTTCTTTCCTTTGGTGGTGGGGGGGGGGGCTAAGAGTTTGATGCGGTGTGACTACGTGCATGTGTATTGGTTACAACTGCGGTTGTTATTTCACGGTGGCCATCCGTCCATCCCTCCCTCTTCCTCTTTTTTTTTGTTTTTTGTTTTTTGTTGGATATATTTGTTGTGCCTTCTTTCTTTTACAGTATTCCATGCTCTCTCTCTCTCTCTCTCTCAGCGTGTGTGCGTGTGTCCCTGCGTCCGTGGGTGCGGGAAGTGCGGGAGATGACATGCACACAAACACGCACATCTCTTTTTCCCTAAAAATGTTCGGATGAATAAAACTACACACAAAAGAACAGAAGAGAAGACAAAAGAAAAGAAAAAATAACTGCAGTTTTGTTGTGGTGGTGGTTTTTCTGACGGTAAGACAGGAGAAATGGCGCGAAGAATCGACTCACCGCCCACGAGAGTTCCGAAAGAACGCGAGAACAAAAAAAAAAAAATGGGAGGGAGACAAGCAAAGTGATTTTTTCTTTTTTTTTTTTTTTTGATTTTTGTGTGTGTGCTGCTTTTTATCTCTATTTTCTTTTTTGGGGGGGATATTTCCTTGCTATTGTGTGCTGTTTTTCTCAATTATTTCTTACGCTTTTTATTTTTATTCTTGGTGGACTGTGGGAGGAGTGTGGGCGGTGATGGGGGCATGTCGGTTATTTTTCCGAGGCGGATTATTTTTAGCGTTTGATTTTCCCTTCGGTGTCTCTCTCCCTCTCTATTCCGTGGATGATGAGTGGGCCGCGGTGCAGCCTCAGCGGGGGGTGGGTGGATGCTTCGGGCTGTCAGCCCATCCGCAGGCCCGAAGGAGCCACTCCCTCGTGGGCAGCACGCGGGTACAAGATTCCGCATTCACACACACGATGCATGTGTTCGTTGTTCTTTTCTTTCTTTCTTGTAGTGGATGAGGCGGCAATTGTTGAGGGTGTGGGAAATATATTTATTTTTTATTTATGTATTTTTTATTTTTATTTTTTATTTTTATTTTTTTTTTTGTGTGTGGGAGACCGCATTGATTGGTTAGGCCCACTGTGAGGTGTTCCCTCTTCCGCATGCGCCTGTTTCACATGCATGCGATCTCCCAGTAATTGCCATTGCAAACGACGTTTTACTTATAAGCTGTTCTCCTTCTTATCCGTGCCGGTATATACATTTAAGGGGAAAAAAAACGAGGAAAGAAAAACGTATTTTTTGTTTGTTTGTTTTATTTATTTATTTATTTTTGGAAGTACATAAGCCTTTTTAATCGGCTGCTTTTTTGTTGTTGCAATTGTTTTTTGTTTTTTTCCCCTACCCCCTTTTCAGGGTTGACATGAATGGCTGGCATGCAGGCAGAAAGAAGAAAAAAAAAACAATTTTTTTTTTTGTTTTTTGTTTTTGTTTTTATTAATTATTTGCAAGTGGAAATGAAAGAAGGAAAGAGAGGGAAAAAAAAAAAAAAAAAGGGAAATCTCCCTTCTGAGGAAAATAGTGGAAAAAATAAAATAAAAGACGTGGGAATGAACCGTAAAAAAGTTTCTATTTTTGATTGTGCCCGTGTGTGTCTCCGTTTGTTTTTTTTTTTTTAGTCCGCGCCGTTGTTGATTTTGATGCGGCCACCGTTGGTTTCGAGTGTTTTTGTTTGTTTGTTTGTTTTTGTTTTTTGGTCTGCTTGCTTGATTCCTTCTGTGTGGGTGAGTAGGTGGTGGGAAGTACGATTCATGTCAGTGGCAAGACCCCACCGGAGAAGAAGTTGCAGTTGCGTGACGCAAAAGTGAAGGCGAAGGCCACAAGAATTTTAAAATAAAAAAAGGAAATAAAACGAAGCATTTGGAGGAGCTTAACAAATTTAACGCCGTAGACGGCGGAAGCGGAAGAAAAGGAGGGGACGGGGAAGAGATTAGAGCAGTCATGTACAGTAGAGTATTGGGCCTCACGAGCGATGGGGACGAGAAGGAAGACGGGGCAGACGGGGTTGTTCTGCTGCGAAACGAAGTCTCGGAGTTTACACCTGCGGAAATTCAGGCGTTATCTCGTCTGGAGTTGAGTGATGATCCCACACCCAATGCGGGCCACATGCCTGTTGACGGGTGCAGTGCCCCCGATGTTGGCTGCAATGGAAGCAGAAGGAAGAGGAGGGTGAACACACGAGCGGCATCTTCTTTTTTGAGAGGAGAACATCAGAAATGTTGCCGCTCCTTCAAGTCTCTTCTCCTCCCTGAAGAACGTGTGGGCGGCAAGGACAGCATGGCAGACGCCGTGCTGAGCACTTCTCAGCTGCATGCGGAGGACCGTGCGCTGCGTGACACTTCCGTTGTGGAGTGCTTTCTGAATCTGACACATCTTTACGTGCAACACAACCACATCACGTCACTGGAGGGTCTCTCGTTGCTGGTCCAACTCACCGTTCTTGTGGTGCACCACAACGAGGTGGAGTCGTTGCGACCACTTGCAGACCTCGGCGCGCTGCGTTTTGTTGATGCCCGATTTAACTCCATCTCCAAGTTGGACCCGTTGGAGGATCTTCCCCGGGAGTCGCTGCGGTACCTCTCACTTTCGTCTAACCCGTGCTGCCGCGGCGAATCCGCGGTGGCCGCAGAACGGGATGCGTACAGGCAGAGTATTCTGCAATGCTGCCCGCTTCTTGAGATGCTTGACGATCTGCCGTGCCAAATGTCATCTTCCAGTGACGAGGATGACAGTGTGGTGGAGGGAAAAGAAGAAGAAGAGGTGCCTGATGAAGGGAGAACGTCGTCGCTTCTAACATCTCATGATGACGCACCGGAGCATCGTAGTCATTTTCGCACACGAATTAGCCATCTGATGAAGATTCACAGAACGCCATCCATGAATGCATCGTTGCCGTCGTCCGCCGTGAGGAATTCGTCAGGATCCAACGACGCCACAACAACCGCTCGTCTTTGTCAACAATTTGAGCATCGCTCCGAGAACATACGGAAGCAGGCATTTGATCATGCGTTTAAACTGCCGTGTCCGGATCATTCTCGCTGGGCCGGCGAGAGCGTCAAGAAGAATGGTCGGGATGACGACAGAGGAGATGATGAAGATGAGAGTGATGTGCTGCCACTTTCGCTAATGCAGGAAAGAGAAACAAAGTCACGTCTTTACGCTGACATTCACTTTGCCTTGGGCACGAGTCATGCTCAGGTTCAGCAGTTGATGGGTAATGTGTGGGAAGATGTCGGCAAAGTGCTCCGCACGAGGCAGGCGTTGGTGAGACACCGCCGTGAGCGGATGGAATTGCAGCGAAAACAGCCCTCTGGTGCCTACACCGAAAGTCTCGCTTTGCTGCAGAAGGAAAATCGCACGACGAATTTAGATAAATACCGCAGATGAGGCCACAGGGGCTGCAGTAGTTTGCGGTCATTATCACCATTGGTGCCGCTGCCGCTGGTGATGCGCCAATTGTGTTGACTGCCACAAAGCGGCTCTGTTTTGGTGGTAGATGTTCCACTTTCCGTTTACACGCTGCTCTTTTTAACATTTTTTCTTTTCTTTTCTTTCTTTCCTCTTTATTTCCCCCTCGCCTTTTTGCCCGAAAGCTGTTGTGTGTGTTTGGCCGAGACCCCTCCCGGAACATCATCACCAGGGGTGCGGTGCAGAGGCGGGAACGGAAGGGGATAAAAATTACGGATTCCTCGCACATAATCCCGCACACACACACACACACACACACCTTTCAAGGCACAGAGAAATAGAAATTGACATCATTCCCAGTTTTGCCGTTTTGTTTTTGTTTTGTTTTTGGTGTTTGCCTCGGGGGAAGGGGGCAGCCCAGAATGAAATCCAGGGATTTTCATAATGGACGCTCCGGTGACGTCTACCGTGAGATACCGCGGTGGTGCCTAAGAAAAATCCCACTTCTGAGCAGGGAGGAAGTTGAGTCCATTGTGCACATGTACGACGACAACACGGGGGAGAGTGAGGCGATGAATGAAGCGACACATAGTACAGAAGCAACAGCAACAAGACCAACGGCTGTCTCGAATACGACAAGGCAAGATAGTTGTCTTCAATTACGCTTAGCGGGGCTGCCAATGTTTCTGCAGACAGAGGCGCTTGTTCTCCGTCGTCACGAGCAACAGTATCGGCAGTACATGAAGGAGCTCATTGACCTATCGGAGTGCATAACAATGGTGTGCGATGGCACCCTGCGGCATCCGTCGCCC
Source organism: Trypanosoma cruzi (assembly GCF_000209065.1). Taxonomy (NCBI): domain Eukaryota; phylum Euglenozoa; class Kinetoplastea; order Trypanosomatida; family Trypanosomatidae; genus Trypanosoma; species Trypanosoma cruzi. Next base: position 148,258 of record NW_001849484.1, read on the forward strand.
AACTCGGCCTCCCATGTTGCGGAGGACTCACCGGCGGCCCGTCGCAAGAAGGATGACGCCCTGCAGCGAATGTTCCGCCGCGCAGAAGAAGTCGAAGTATGTGCTCGCAAAGCAGCGGTCGATCGAGTGCGGAGTGCGCAGCGGATGCTGTTGGCTGCAGCCGTTGCAAAGCACAAGAAGAGGGCGAGGCGAGAGAAGGCGCACGAGGAAGAAGAAGAGGCGTTGCGGGTCCGCAGACGGCGCCTGTGAGCCAAAAAAAAAAAAGGGTTTGGTGGTGGTCTGCGTGTTGCTCGGCCCTTCTTTAGCCGCACAGCCATCGCATTTGTGTGCGCTTTTTATTTGGATTCCTCTTTTTTTTTTTTTTTTTTTTTTCATTGCTTTTGCAGGTTTTTAAAAAAAAAAAAAAAAAAACTTTTTAGGATTTTATTTAACGGTAGGCCATCCGTCCCTCCTCACCCCGAACGCGTACTTTTTTCCCCTTCGTTCCTCCGTTCCTCACCGTCTCAGTATCCCGCCACTGTACTCAACGGGGTATAAAAGAAGCCTTTTGGAGCGGAAGAGGCGCCTCGCATTACGCAGGAAGAGCTGTGCGAGGAGAGGCGAGAAAAGAGGGGGGAAAAAAAAACGAAAGGAAAAAAGAAACAAACAAAAAAAGAAAAAAGGACACACATCACGAAAGAACCAAACTGAAAAAGGAAGAAAAAAAAAAAAAAGAAAAAAAAAAGAAAAAGAAACAAAAGGGGTGATCCAACACCGAGGTCAGATGGCATATGCCCTTCAGCCGTCGTCACATGACGTTGAGGAACAGTCGTCTTTGAATGTCATTCCAAAAGTACGACGATCGCCAAATAGACCGACAAAAAACCCGTACGAAACTTCTTCGAATCAACAGCACAGCGCAGAGTATGCCAATGGAGGAGAAACAACACTCCAGACATCGCACGTGCGGACTAACACCTGGCTTTCACGCGGTAATACCGTCTCCCAAGTTACAGTTGGGTGCAGCGGAATGACGGTGGGATCAGGTGTGCATGAGCAACAGCCCTCACTTCGTATTGGGGTTGTTCCTGAAGAAACCGACAAAATGCGGGATCGGATGTTTAATTCCAATGGTAACTCCCCTTACTTTTCACCCGATGCGTGGCAGGGTCCCGTGCAACCCCCAGCAGCAGTTTCAGGCAGCAAAACCTGGACAAACAGACCATATCTCAGTGTTACAGTGGCACCCCAAATTGGGGATTCATTTGATCGAAAGCTCAGTTGTGTTGCTTTTGACACAGCAACAGACCCTTACGCCGATCCTGGCCTTGCTCGCGATCACAGTGGAATTCAAACGCCACAACAACAGTCAGAAATGACGGCACCATCGGCGCCAAAGTATTTACGACAAACGCCGGTAGAAAATAACCACCACAAGTATGCGAAATACCCTTCACGGGTACCGAATCAAAACACAAATTCTTTTTACGGAACGGAGCAAACCGGACAGACACAGAATGCAGGTGGCGGAGGGTGGGGATATCGGGCACCAGAGTCTGATATTTACGGTGGCAATTATCCTGGCCAAGGATATTATTCCCCATCGCCCCACCATTCGTACCAGCAACATTATCCGAATCGTTACCAACATCAACATCAACATCAACAGCAGCAGCAGCAGCAGCAACAACAACAACAACAACAACAACAAATGCCTCCTTCCTATTGTAATCCTCAGCAGGATCATCAAAATTGGCGCACGGGGAATGATGCTCGGTATGGCTACAACGATCCTAACAACTTTGTTTTAAAGCCCGGCAACTCTAAGTATCCCGGAGGCGGTGGCAACAACATGCCGATGATGCAGCCTTATAACAACAGCAGCAACCCACAACTTACAAATTCTCCATCACCCATGCAACAATGGTCCGATGGACCTGTAGAGCATTCGATGAGCAATATGTCAGGAATGGAATCGGGGTCGCAGCGAACACCCTCGTCTTATTCTACGAGTAACAATAATAGCCTTGCTCGTTGTGTGCCGCCAGGACCCGTGGCAAGAGTTGGTGTTCCCCCAAATGTAACATCATCTTTAGGCGCAAATTATGGTGGAATGTCAGCCAATTGGCGAGCGCATTCAAGATACCCCAACAACCCACAGCAACAGTCACAACAGCACACAGTTCCACCAGCCTACCGCCCTGGTGACGTTGGTGGCGGTTCTCCGGGACCATACCAGCAAACAAATTTGACAGGGCGTCGTCCAGACCACCCTGACAACTTGGGTAATGATCAATACTACGGCCATGCCCAAGTGAACCGTGAATTTACCGCACATCAGACAACAACAAATGCACCAAGTTACTCCCAGCAACCCGGTTAATAAAAGTTTCACGATCATTCATATGTGACGGGCGGAAGTACAGGGAGTAAATCTCCTTTAGGTTCAATAAGTGGTGAAATGCCAAATTGTCCGCAGATTCACGCACCCTATTCTTTTCTTCAATGAAAAAAAAAAAAAAAAAACAGTAAATACATGGTAAAAATGCTGGGAGGGACTTGATTCCCCATCCTATTGGAAGATTTGCCGCTGTCCCTTTTGTGGGTTTTTTTTTTTAAGCAAAAAAAGCAAAAAAAAAAAAAAAGAAGAATCCCATCTTCAGCGAAGAACAATGCATTCTTTTTTCCGAGCCATCGAGACGGTGGAAGCGTCAACTGATGTCGTAGATCACCGGTACAAGGTGATATAAAGGACGGTGGTTTTGTTGTTTTTTACTACACAAGAAGCAGAGAAAAAAAAAAAAAAAAGAACGGGCTTCGTTGCGTGATGAGTATTGCTTCGCTCCTACCGACCCATAGGGGGTGTGATGTCGTGGCGAACCACAGCCCCCAATGTCAACATGGTAAAACAAACAAAACAACCTCCTCTATGGTGTGTGTGTGTGTGTGTGTGTGTGAAGAAGAGCAAGCAGTGGTAGATGGCGAGTAAATTTGATTTTACTTACGAGAAGGGATGCTTGAATGGGAATGCATTGAAGAGTAAAATTTTCCTGTAGATGGAGGTAGGGGGGTACAGTATATTTAATTATGGATATCTCGGGTTGGACTGGTGTAAACCGAATCGAGATGTGCGTTAGAAATTTTTTTGTTGTTTCGTTTTTTGTAGTTTGTTTGCTTTGTTTTGTTTTGTTTTTGCTTTCTTTTTATTTCCTTGTTTTATGTGCCTGTGTTTTGTCTGTGTCTTTTATTATTTTTATTTTTATTTTTTTCTTATTTTTTTTTTTTCTTTTCTTTCTGGTCGTTATTGTTGATTGGATTCGTACGATTTGTTCCACGCACGATTGCCAAAAAAAAAAAAAAAAAAAAAAAGGGGGGTGGGGAAGGGAAAGGGGAAAAAAAGGGGTGGTGTAACGCCGGAAATTAAGAATGGAAGAAAAAAAAAAAAAAGGAAGAAAAGAAGAGGGAAGAAGAAGAGCGAAACGACAACAGATGAGCAGAGAGAAAAAAAAAAAAAAAAATGAGGAAGTGGTGGTGGTGGTGGTGGGAAGAAAAGGCGGTAAAAGACACCACAAAACACACACACACACACACATACAAGCATACATGCATGCATGCATACGTAAATAATTAAGAAGATGAAGAAATTGTTGGAAGGAGAGGGAAGAAGACAACAACGAAAACATTTAAAAAAATAAGAAGACAGAAGGCAGAGGAAAAACAAATTCCCCCCCAAAAAAAAACAACAACAAATAAAAATAATAAAAATAAAAATAAAAAAAAAAGGGGGGGGGGGGGGGGGGAAGACATCAAATAAATTGAAAGTATGGAGTTAACTTCAAAGTGATTATAAAAAGAAGTGGAGGAGGGGGGAAGAAAATAAGAAGACAAAATAATAAAACAAAAACAAGGGCGAAATATGTAATGGGGGTTGTGTCTGGAATCTTTATGTTTAAATGAAATGCCCCCTGGAGTTGAGTTGGCAATATCCCCGGCTGACTATTGTCATTGAATCATTTTTGTGTCTGTGTCTCGTGTGTTTATTGTTCGCGGTGAATTTTCTTTTTTTTTTTTTTTTTTTTTGCTTTTTTTTTTGTTGTTGTTTCCTTTTCTTTCCTTGCATTTGGTGGCAATTTCCTTTTGGAGGGGGGAGGGGACGTCCAGAGACCCAAAACAAACCGAGTTTAGGGGGGAAATATGTGTGGAGTGCAGGGCGGAGGGTGCGAGTGGGAACGAGAGACGTGCGGGCAGTGAAAAGAGCAAAGGGAGAAAAAAAAGGAAAAAAAGAAGAAGAAATATACAAATATATAAAATAATAAAAATGAATTGGGGAGTTTATTATTATTATTTTCTTCTGTTTTGTTTTGTTTGTGTGTTCGCTTTCCCGGCTGGATCCTTCCACCGACACAAACACACATACACACACAGACGCAGACGCAGAGAGGGGGGGTGCACACATGGCCCGGGAAATACGTGGTACTTCTTTGAGGAAGAAGGACGGGCGCGCGAGAGAAAAAAAAAAAGAAAAAAAGGGAGATTGAGGGGAAGGAGGAGGAGGAGGGCATCGCCTACTCAACAAGAAACGGGAGGATGGAAGGTGAGGGAAGAGAAGAGAAATGATTAACGACGATAAGAGCCATAGGGGAAGAACGGAGGGGGGAGGCACTGAGTGGCAGAAGTGGAAAAGCAATTTGCTCCAGGTGTCCTAAACCTCCTTTTCTGCTTCCGATTTTTTTACAAAAAAAAAAAAAAAAGGAAAGGAGCAGGGGTTAAGAAGAGCAGTAGTGCTTTTATGAATGTGATGAATATGTTTACGTGCCCCTAACTTTTTGTTAACCGTTTTTTGTTGTTGTTGTTGTTGTTTGGACTCATTTCTATTTTTGACGTGTTTAATTTAATTATTAATATTTATTTGTTATTCTTTGATGTTTGTCCTATGAATTGTTTTCCCACCACCGTTTTTTTTTTTTTTTTTTTTTTTTTTTCATTTCCTACTTTCTTTGTTCCTTTAATTACGTTTTTTTTTTTTTTTTTATTGTTATGTTTGTTCCTTTTACTGGTGCGTTTACGCGTGTATAAGGATCATGCACATATATATATATATCTGTATATATGTGTTATGTTATGCATGATTATTTATGCACACTTACGTCTGTATATGTACATACATGTATGTTTATATGTAATAATAATATAATATACATGTGTATGTCATCTGGTGGCCTTCTGCCTGTGGAAGGGTTGGAGGAGGAGGAGAAGTTTTGTGGATTGTTTTTGTGTGGGAATGTGGATGGTTGGTACGTATTTTTTTTTAAAAAGAAAAGAAAAAAAAAAAAAACCGACGTTTTATTTTTCTTTTGCCTGTTGGTGACTATTGCAATAATTCTTCCTCTTGTTTCTTTCCCTTTTTTTTTTTTTTTTTTCAGATGTGCGTGTGGGTGTTTGTATCGCTTTTTTTTTCTTTTTTTTTTTTTTTTGAGGGTGAGGCAATGAAATTATTTATTATTAGTTTTTGTCATCGCCGCGTTTTACCGGTTTTTTGCGATCCTTTTGTTGTTGTTGTTAATGTGGCAATTCCCACTGGAGCGCATATTTATTTGTAGTGCCCGCACCGATAACTGGTGTAACTGAGACGGTGCAAACATGTGCGTGTGTGTGTGTGTGTGTGTCTGTTTGTGTATTTATGCAAGTATGTGTCTTTTGCGTGTTTTTCTTTTTTTTTTTTTTTTTTTATGGCACGTTTTCGTGTCTTGTGCGCTCCACGCCGATGTCGTCAGATGAAATACGGAGGCGGGGGAGGTCCTGTGAATGGAATGTTGTTGTGCCACGCGTCATCCCGACCCCCCCGTCGTACTGACGTCAGTGCGGTGAGTGTGGGAGGAGAAGAGAAAAGGATGAAAAGAAAAAAGAAAAGAAGTGAAAAAAAAAAAAAAAAAAAAAAAAAGAATGGAAAGAACTGGGGAGGTGGAGGAGGATTAAGTGACAAGAAACGGCAGTAAAGAAAAGAGAATAAAAGTATACATGTATGTATATATATATATATAAGGAATGCAGTAGAAGGGTGTTTTTCTCTTTTTCTCTGTCAGTGTGTGTGTGTGTGCTTATCCCCTTCTCACTGTCTGTCTTTCAGCCTTTTGTGACATGTTTTTGCCTTTGTGCGTTGTCACCTTTTTTTTTTTTTTTTTTTTTTGGCTCGCGTTGCGTGCCCTTTTTCATCACCTTATGTCTTTATGTCTACACACCCTTCTTTGAAGTCACCAACTTTTTATTTATTTATTTATTTTCTTTTAATTCTTATTTTTATGCATCTTGAAAATGCGACGCTTTTTTCCCTTCTCCTCTGCGTGTATGTGTGTGTTTGTGAATGTGTGAATGTGTGTGTGTATGTTTGTGTGACGGTGCTTCTTTATTTTTACCACCGTTGCTCATAATGTTGTTGTGGGTAGGGAGCCTGTGGGATAAGAGTGCTGTGGAAAGTTGTGAGGATTGTGGTGGGAAATGGGGGGGTGCATTTTCTTCCTGCTGCCTTGTATTGGTGTACAATTGAATTGTTTTCCTTTTGTTGTTGTTGTTGTTTTTTCCACCCTTTTCCTCTCGTGGAGGTGTGTGCTGCATCACGTGAGCGGTGGGCTGCGTTGGCGGACCTCTTCAACTCACTTTTGATTCAGCTCATTTTAGGTCAATCATTGGAGGTCTATTCATTTGCCCGTGCTGTACTCCCACCCAATTCCGCTGGGGGAGTGAGGAGGGGGGGCAGCGGTGGCGGCGGGGGAATGGTGGAGTGGGGCGGGGGGGGGTGGACACAGCAACAATAACAGGAACAAACACGTACTGCGAATACACAAAATACACATTGGGACGGAGGGCCGATTCTCATGTGGTCAAGGCGGAATGCATTCTCCTTGACGGCTATTGGTGAGGCCGCATGTGCTTCTCTTGCCGACACACCGTTGGATGACCGCCGCTCTTCCGCTGAGGTGGTGAACGAGTCGAAGATTAACTTTATCACGTCACTTGCGTATGCTCTTATTCCCGAGGTAAAAAAGGAAGAGGCGGAGGGGATTTTATCGTGGGCTTTGAGGAATAGGGGAGATGATGGCGTAACGGAAAAGTGCGTGGCGGCGCTTAACCAGATTGAGTACTTTTTTACGGGGACCGACAGTGGGCATTTATTCATGTTTCCACTATTTCCACCCTCTATGCGTCCGTTTATGAAAAGTTCCACGGGAGGAGAAACCGTCTCAGTGCAATGGAACGCTGCTGGACTACGACGTATTTTGCACCGACATCGGCGGGAGGAATCGGTGATGTCGATAAGCACACTGGGTACCTTGGTGGCTTCTGCAGGCTCGGATGCCTATGTGCATTTGAGTATTTTTCATCCAGAGCCGCAACACATTGCCTCTATTGCACATCCGGCAGCTGTGCACAGCATGTTGATGTGGGAAGGCGGTTTGTTTGTAGAGAGGGAGAAGGATCCACAGCGGAGATCGGTTGTGGCCGCGGCAGAAAGTCCTATTTTATACATCTTTACTGGAGATGAAGTTGGTTTGGTTCGTATGTGGCGTGTAAATGTTGAGAAACGGACGTACTTCCTTGCGACGGTGTTTGTTATTTCTGCCCATGCCGGGGGTATTGGCTTTGCATCGCCACTGCATTATCTTGCTTGCGAGGATGGAGATCGTGCGAGGGCCCCAACGAAACAGTCGAAGGCAATTCATTGCCTTGCCATTGACGATGATCGGAGACTTTTGGGTGGGGTGGAAGGTGGAATCGTTGTTTGGTCGCTTACAGAATTGCCATGGAAACAGCGGGAAGAGGACCACATTTTGTGCTGGGACATTGAACGACGGCAAATGAACTCCATTGTGATGTCGACACTTGAGTTTAGGACGAGGCGATTGGTAAACATGGGCATGTGGGTAAAAGGAACTGCACTCCTGCAACAAAGCATGTGCAGCGGGGAGAAGGAAAGGGATGGAACAAATGGAAACAGAGCTGATGTCAAGATGATGGAAAAATCCAAGTGGAAACCCAAGTACGGCACGCATGTTGCGAACGGGTTTGATGTGGGCATCGTGAGCAACTTTGTGGCATTGCCTTCGTCACGGGGAGACGATGTAGCGTCTGCCATGTTGTCGCTTCTTCAAAAGACGTATGTGTCTCTTCAATTTCCATCTCTTAAAAATACAGTTTATTTCCCTCTCTTTGCGGTAGAGCCGGCGTTCACCGCGCTGCATGTTCTTTCCACGACAGGTAGTACGTGCTTTGCGCTTCTTGTTTTACTCCACGGGAGACGCATTGTAACGGGAGGTTCAGATGGTAAAGTGATGGTGTGGTTGTGGGATGCATCAGCGGAGGTATACATAAAAGGACTTGTTTCAAGCGAAAGCCAGGGACATTGTGGACTGAGTCGTCACATTTGTCTTCTCCGTTCTCCAGACATATTTCTTTCTTGTGGTTACGATGATGGTTTGATAAAGGAATGGCATGTGTACGATGAACCGGAGCTGCTTATGCGTTGCGAGCGATGTCTCAGAGTTCTCCCTGTGAATTCGTATGCTGTCCCATCACACGTATCACCAATTATAGAGGAGGAGAATGCGGGAGGAATTTCCTGCGCAGTTTCTTTTCCGATGTTTCATGCGCTTTTTATTGTTGGTCTCTTTGAAAGTACCATTCAGACCTTTAGTTTGTCAGAGGTGCAGGGATGTACCCCGCCAGAAGATTATTTCTACAACGGCTATAAAACTGTGCGGTTGATACCATCTGTAACTGCAGATGTCTCTTGTGCTACTGGTGGTGGTGATGGGCGATTGGGAAAAGGGAATTATGCATCATCTATCTGAACCCTTTTCTCATTTATTTATTATTGTTGTTTTTTTGTTTTGTTTTTTGTTTTTGCTTTATGTGACGGTTTTTAATATGGCCTTTGATATTTACTATTACTATCATTACTCCCCTTTTTATTATTATTATTAATCTTCTTTGGACCGTGTGGCTGCGCTTTTCCTGGCTGAGCAGAGAGGTGTTGTTTGTATCCACTTTTCGTTTATGGCTTTTATCTTGATTGTGCCTCATGACTCTTTTTTCCTTTTTTCGTGTATGTATGTATTTGTTTTCCCTCCCTTTATGGCCTTTTCTGATTTTATTTTTACTTTCGCTTGGCGTCTTTTGAGGGTTTATGTCTGACGTCGCTCCACAAAACCCGATGGATATTTTGGCGGGTGCTTCCACGTTGTATGAAGCAATCGAGACGGTTTGCGTGATAAATGGGGACAAATATGTTGATTTCATGGTGCGGCTCCCCAAAGAAGACTTTGCCCGTCAAACGGAGGCGCTCTTGCACGCCATCTGTGAGTTGATACCCTCCGATCCATTCATGGAGGTGTTTGGTAAAACGAGGGCACCTGTTATGTTGATTTTTGCACCCATGCTCTTGTCAAGGGCAGCGGCGCTTTTGGCTTCTCCGCACTCCGACATATTTGCCCCTGACGCGGAGTGGCACGCCATCAGCATGTTCCTCATGGCGATACAGAGTGAACTGCTCGCCTCACCGGGGCAACGGGTGGTGCGCGTGACGGAACTTCCCGATCCACCACACATCTCTTCGATCCGGCACACGCGTGCATGGTCATCTATTCTTAATCAACCACTTTTAGAAGATCTGGTGCCGCTCCCACCCTCTACCCATAATCGAAGAAACGTCTTTGACGCAGCCAGCTTTGGGTGTGTGTTGTATTTTATCATATGTGGACTCGTACACTTACTGCAGATTATCTTAGCCGCCCCAACACGCATCGTTTGTGGTACGGGGACGCTGGGATTTTGTAGAGAAATTGTGCGCCTGCTGCTCACACCGACTGTCATCATTTACGGTTCAAAGGAAAGTAGTATCCAAATAGCCAGCGCCTCTCTTCTTGTTGCGGTAAGAGGAGTGCTTGACATGCGGGAGGCCGTGGGCGAAATGCGACAGGTACAATTGATTGAGCAGTGGATCACCGCCATCCGAAGTTGGTTTGATTTGACCACTCAATCTGGCAACGCTGCATGTATGCAGTTTCTCTTCCCCTACATGCTTTCGTCGGATATGTTGTTACGATAGTGAAAAAAAAAACTTGGTGCGGTTTTGCGCAGCGGCGTGGCAGGAGGTCTTTAAGTTGTAATTATTGTTGCGTGTGTGCTTGATTTTTCTGGTCTGTTCCTTCTGTATATATACTCACACGTTTATTATGTTCTGAATGATTTTCTCCATTTCTTGCATTGGTGTAATATAAATATAAATATGAGAGAGAGAGAGAGAGAGAGGAACGCATAAAGGAAGGGGAAAAAAGGAAAGAAAAGGACAGCAAGTAAAATAGCGGAAAGAAAAAAAAAAAGGAAGTTTCTTTTTTTTTTTTTTTTTTTTTGCATATTTGTACTTGTTTTTAATGGGCGCGCTTCATTTGCCTATCCCTCTGTTACTCGCGGTGTGGGTATCGCTGGTGGCGGGTGTCGTTATAGCCGGGGAGGACACGAACATGTACAGCGATGGCGAGACGGTGCGGGTGTATGGCAACAAGATCGGCCCACTGAACAATGCATTTGAAACGTATGATTTATTTCGGGTTCCCGGCTGCCCACCGGCCAGTTGGAAACAGCGGACGCCAACGTTAGGGCAGGCGCTTGTGGGTGACGAGCTCTATGAGTTAAACGTTTCGGTAAAATATGGCTTGGGTGTTGAGAAAGACGTCATTTGTAGCTTCACACCCACCGAGGAGGAAGTGGCTCGTTGGCGTGAGATGATTGTTGCGGACTACACGTACCAGCTCCTTATTGACGAGTTGCCACTTTGGGCGCCATTTGGAAAAGTGATCAATGCAGTACCCATGATTTACTTGCATCGTGACTTTCGTCTCGGCACAAATGGGCCACGGCTTGTTGATGCCAGAGTAGAAACGACGGCAGCCGAAGAACTTCTTGCGGGCAAGACGTATGTCTTTACGTATTCCACGCATTTTTTTCAATCGGCGGTCACGTTTGAGGATCGTTTTGGAAAGTACATGAGGGAGGAATTGGTTGAGCCTCGTATTCGATGGTTTGCCATTGGCAACTCTTTACTGTTGGCCGTCTTTCTTGTCATAGTCGTTGCGATTATTCTTTTTCGTATGCTTCGCACGGACTACCAACGTATTGAGAATGAACTTCGGTTGCGAGAGGAGGGAAATGAAGAACTTGTCGACAGCACGGGATGGAAACAGCTCTACGCAGACGTTTATCGCGTGCCTGCGTATCCATCGTTTCTGTGCGCTTTAATAGGCACTGGGGTGCAGCTTGCAGTGGTGTTTGTGCTTGGGACCGCGTCAGCAGCTTACTTTAGTTTGCGGAGGAACTCCTCGCAGGATGTCGTTACCGTTGTGGCTCTCTTGTATGCTTTCACCGGTGTAGTGGCAGGATGTGTGTCATCGGTGCAGTTCTTGTGGTACGCGACGTTAAGTCCGGTTCTTTCTAAGAAGTGGATGCGGTGCATGGAATTTACAATGTTTGTGTTCCCAATATTTCTCGTGTCATGCGGGAGCATTACAAACATTGTGGCGCATCTCCACGAGTCTGCACGGGCGGTGCATATTGGAGGTGTCACATTTGTTTTGGCATTGCTTGTTATTGGGTATTGTCCCTCTGTGGTGGTAGGGACCCTCGTGGGGCGGTATGGGTACCGACGGCGTATATTGTTGCCACGTGGCCATCGTAATTTGCCGCATGTGAACCAAATTCCCCGACTTATCCCCCTACCACCCAATTTTCTGCTCTCGACGAAGTTGTTTATTTTTCTTTGTGGCTCCATGCCGTTTGGTTCAATTGCATTTGAACTTTCTCTTATGTTAAGCTCGTTGTGGTTGAACAAACTTTACTTTTTTTACACGTTTCTACTGCTGACATTTTTGGTATTTGTGATAGTCACCTCTTGTATATCTGTTACCGCCACGTATGTGCTGCTTAATATTGAGAATCATCGTTGGCCATGGATTTCATTTGGATTTGGTGCATCTAGTGGAATTTACGTATACCTCTACTCCATTTACTTTTACGTCCACCGTACCACTATGAGTGGAGTTTTTTCACTTGTATTTTACTTTGTTTACTCCGCAACACTGTCAGTTGCTGTTGGGCTAATCGGTGGCTCCATTGCGTTTCTCACGGCCTCGTTGTTTGTTAAAAAAATCTACACGTTTGTGAAGTCTGACTAAAAATGAGGGAAAAACAGAAAAAAAAAAGAAAAAAAAAAGTTGGTTTTTGCGTCTCCGTGTGAATGCGGAGGAGAGGTAGAGAGAGAGAATCATGCAGAGGAAAAATACAGAGAAAGAGAGAGAGGGAGTGGCCTGGCATCGGGATGTGTGAGTTGGCGAGGGGGGGAAAGAGCCGCTGCGAGTCTTGTATGAACGAACGGCACTTTGATCCGCCGCCCCTCGCCCTCTGATGTGCATGTCATTAGCGATGAAGGGGGGGGGGGGGGGGGGGACTTCCTGTGAGGGGTGCCGTGTGTTTCCCGCCCAACTGCTCCACTCGCACACCCACCGACACGCTCATGACGACGGCCCTGTGCGCCTCGCCTGCTGCACGCATGAGGAGGGGCCGCGACGAACGGCGCGCTGAGGGAGCCGTGACTTGTGGGCGTGCGACGAGGGCCTGTGGGGCGGAGCACACATTTCTTCCCCTCTTGTTTTGTTTTTGCGGCCAGGGCTGGCAGACACCCGCAGCGCCACACACACACACAGCCACACCCTGCCGGGTTTTAGGGATTTTTTTGCTTTTTGTGTGCATTTCACGCGCTGGCAGTGCCGTCAGCATTTCTCTTTTCCCCGTGATGATTTTTTTTTTTTGCTGCGCTCAATTCCCTCCACACACAC
>NW_001849484.1:161220-173574 GCF_000209065.1 Trypanosoma cruzi
AACAAAAAAAGGGGGGGGGGGGGGGGGGGAGGGAACTGAAGGGACTTTTGTTGTTTTTGTTGCTGCCGTTTTTTTTTTTTTTTTTTTAATTTCCTTTACGTTTATTTTTGCCACCACGTGTCAATTATTTTGGTGGTGTATTTGTTTTCCGCTCTCTTTTTTTTTTTTTTTTTTTTTTTTTTTTTTCTCCTGTACTTTCCTTCTCTCTCCCTCTCTGTGTGAGCACCTTTTCTTTTTTTTTTTTTGTTTGGCATGGGCTTTAAAACACACACAAAACAGACATCGAGAGACGGAAGTTTATCTCCCCGCAATTCACTGAAATGAAGTTTGGTGTGAGAGACCGGCGGGATGCAGACGACGACGACGACGAGGTGATTGCCACGTACAACGTCTACGCATCGCCGCTGCAGCAGCAATTGCACATCTTCCAGTTTCCACTGAGGCGCAAGACGCAGCCCTATGAAACCGACGAAGTGCGACTCTTTGTGACGGAAGGGGTGACCCATGTGGGCAAGGAGGCAACACCGCCATCCGCGTCATCGGCGTCCATTTTGTCTCCATCGTCCAGGCTGACGATGCACTGCCGCCTTGACACGTTTGGCTCCAGTTCCTTCGTGGAGCCATCACACCAGCAGCAACGGCAGTTGCCGATGCAGCAGACAGAGGATAGGTTCTGTAGGGGTGAGCAGCAGCGGAGAAACTCGTATCACTACGCGCTGCAGTCTCACCCCTTTCAGCCCCGATGTGATTATGCTGTCGGGTTTATTGTCGATGGGGCAATTCATCTGACTCCAGTCAGTACCATTCAACAGTTCACACCTATTGTCAAGCCAACGACGCTTATTGCCGCTCATCGTGTGGGCGATGAATTTACAAGCGTGCAATCCACTCCAATTGTTCCCGGACTTGCCATTTCTGACCGCATCAATCGAGAAATGTTGCGTCAGCGCAGCGTCATGTTGAACACGGACGCAGCGACAGCAAAGGAGTTGCAGTACTTTCCCATTGGTTCAGTGGAAAGTATGGCCATGCGTCGTCGGCTGTGTTCAACAACCTATGACGTCTCCTCTCTCGCCCAAACTGTAGGGAACCAGCGGTCAAACACGCAAACGGAAGATAGCCTGTTTCCACCGGAACTTCTCATTTCAGGTGGAATCTCCGGTGGGGAAGATGCGGCGGTTGCTAGAAGTTTGCTCCGGCGCTATGCACATCGCTACAGCGTCTTGGATCAGGTGCTGGTCCTCCTACAGCGTTGTCAAGTGATGAAGCTTACGGAACTGCGTGAGCTGGTGGTTTCTCCGGATCAGACGCTCGTTCCGCCACCACCATCACCATCCACTGCACCTCAACAGCCGCAAGGCGGTGTGACCGATAAACAGCTGCTGGAGGCACTGAGAGAGGTTGCTGTGTGGATGCACGGGGTGTGGGTATCGAAGACGGCGTCCCGATTTAAGGGCACAGTCGCCGCCCTGCGTGAGGTCATTCTTTTGCAGTTCTTTGAAAGTGAAGATGCCTCGTTGACTCGGTCTGAGGTGAACAAACTTGTGAATGGCACCGCATTGAGACGGACGGTTAAAGAGATATTGGAAAGCGTCGCAACGCTAAATAGCAACGAGCCTGACCCCACAAAACGTGTATGGCGTTTAAGGCACGTTCCCGCTGACGCGGCTCTACGGAGGGCGATGCTGCAGGACGCAGAAAACGTGCACAGACAGGAGGTGACGTTTCAACGCATGCAGTGGGAACATTTTAGACCGCATATTAAAGCCCATATAAATGCGATTAACGCCGGCATGCCAGTATCACGGCTTCTCTTGGCTACGCGGCGACATGGGATGGGCACGGATGCAACGAAATTAACCGGTGCAGCGGTGGTAGCGGCAGGTGCGTCTCCTGCCTCCTTCAAGGAAGATGATCTGGCACCCATTGTGGCGCACATTCGACGACTTTTTTTGGAGTATGGTGTGTTAAACAAGCAGCGGACGAAGGAGTTAGTCATGAAGGGGAAGCAACAGCATTACCCAGACGCGACAAACCCAATGCTGAGTGCGGCTCTGCAGCGATGTGTACAGACATTTACAAATGCCACGTGGGTGCTGAAACAACTTGGTGAGCCGAAGGTGGATCGTTACAGACCGTTAATCCTGGAGACGGCGGTGGAGCTTGTGAATTTTGAGACACGTGCTTTCCATGCGTTACTTGAGGAGAAGCGACGGCAACAATCCGCGGATGAAGGAGGGGGAAGCGATGGAGATGGTGTAAACCATGAAGAAATGCAAAAGATCGTCTCACGTGTGCTGGCAGAGGTGGCAGTCTTCAAACAGCACGAGAGACTGTGGCACATCAAGAGCGGGAATGTGATGATGGAGTAAAGACGACAATAGAGAGTGAGTGGAGAAGCAACTGAACATACAAGTAACATGGGTGACGCATGTATGATGCAGCTTCTTTAACGGTCTTGCTAGGCGCTAAGAAACCGGGGCGATCTAATTTTTGGATGCTTTACAGATGGAGGCACACGGCGCGGCGTATTTTCTTTTATTATTATTATTATTATTGTCTTTCGGTGGTATTCATTTGTCCCTGTGTTTATGCGTGTTTTCCCTGTCTTATTTTATTTGTGTGTTTCTGTCACGTCCATAGTTTGTGGAGGAAGGAAACGGTAAAAGGGGGAAATTGAGGCAACCACTGCGTTCTGCAGCGAGGGAGGCCGAATAAAAAGTCCACATTTTTATCTTTGATTTGTATTCATTTATTAAGAAGGAAGGGGGAAGGCAAAACAGGCGGCAAAAAATAAAATCAACAAGAAACTCAAAGTGGTAACAAGAGTGGGTGGGTAGGAAAAAGAAAAGTGGAAAGGCATCACCTTTTCTTTGTTGTTGTTCTTTTATTATTATTATTATTGCCACTCTTGTGAGCGCAAAACCCACAGGTAGTTTAAGAATACGGTTGTTAAGATTTGTTTGTATTTGTGATTACCGAAAGGAACTAAGGAGGGAACGAAGGAAAAGGTAGGTCTAAGTGAAGACACACACCGTTCTTTTTGTTCCTTTTATTTTTTTGTTTGTTTTTCTTTTTAAACCATTTTGGGTGGCACTGCTGCTTCTGGTGGTGGTAGTGACAGCGGTGTATGCGTGTTGCGGTGCTGATCCATCCACAATTATAGATTTGTACATATTTCATCTGTAAATATGGACACCCTCACCTATGTATGCAAGGAGCGGCATGCTAATGCGGTACGGTTTGAGGTGCCACTTATCTCCGTTAAGGCACATGCGTTTGGTGACGATGTGCCTGCGTTGATGTCGTCTCATCGCCGAATTCTTTGTATGAATGTGAAGCAATCGAACCGGCTTCGGGTTCTTAACCGTCAAGGCAAGTACGCCGAGACAGATGTGCGTGCGCCGGTGCTCCGTCAATTGGTCTCCTCGGAGGGTCACCTGGACCACTGCGCCTTTTTCGCCGTTGGTGGAGAAGAGGTTTCGCGACTGAAGCCTGTGAATCACGCGAATGGAGAAATCCAAATCCTTTTACGGGAGTTGAACCTACGGGAAGAGCTGTACGGAGTTGCGGTGGGCAGCGGTGACATTGCCTATGCGTTGGGAAAAGCACACATTTTTGAAGTGGACATGGAGACTGCCACCAAAAAGGCGGTGATGGATCTTGCGTCGAAGACAGTTGTGAGGTACCCGGTAATCGCCTATCACCACGAGGCGAAGTTGTTGCTTGCCCCTGCGAAGCAAAACTGCCTCGACCTCATCTCCACCAACACCCGCAAGAGTATTCTGCCGAAGGTGTGGGAACCACATGGGGGATTGGTCCCGACAACAGCCTTTTTTGTGCAGTTTCATGCCTTTGAAAATGAGTCCGCTGGAAACATATTTATTGTCACAGGTGCCTGTGGCAACACGGAGCTCCGTCTCTGGTGCTACAATACGACGAAGCAGACCTTTTCACTTATGCAAGATCTTTGCATCTCGGTCGAAAGCGTTGCTGAAACGACGTCAGCTGCAAATGAAAAAGAGGAATTTTTCCTGGTCAGTTATACGCCCACGGAGGAATACATCACGTTGTGCTCCAGGCGTCATCCACTTGCAGTTGTGGTGGAATTACATCAAAATAACTTCAAGATAGATCGTATCACCTCATGGAAATTGCAAGGTCCTGTACTTTCCAGTGTGGCGATGGTAGGTAAGGTCGCGGAGTCGGCTCTTAGCGGGTCTGTAGGGTACCAGCTAATGCTTGCTGTTCGTACCGCAAGCGGTTTTTATGAAGAAGTCTTGGATGTAGAAAAGCTTGTTGGTGCTTCCAATACAGCCGCAATAAAACA
This sequence comes from Trypanosoma cruzi, assembly GCF_000209065.1. Lineage (NCBI taxonomy): Eukaryota > Euglenozoa > Kinetoplastea > Trypanosomatida > Trypanosomatidae > Trypanosoma > Trypanosoma cruzi. Next base: position 165,551 of record NW_001849484.1, read on the forward strand.
AAACTCTGTTGCCGCGTGGTTTCCAGATAATGAGACGGAAGTCAGTGTTATGGCAACGGGCCTTCCAACGGCATTAACGGCTGTGTCCTCCTCTGTTTTGGGCGACAAGACGACGAATGCGGTTTCGCAGGCTATGGCATCGAGAATAGTGCGTCAACAGGCATCTCAGTTCTGTGACAAATTACGTAGCATCGATGAGCGTGTGGTGGACCTGCAGAAGCGAGCCTCGGAAGTGATGCGGCTCTTTCAGGAAGCACGTGCAAGAGAGGAAGCACAGACGATTGGCCGCAAGTTTGCGGCACGCAATAAAGGACGATTGGAGCTGCAGCAGCCACAAGCGCAATCCCCAAAAGCGGAATCCCCCGACACCCTCAATGCATCTCAACAAAACTTTTTGGATCAAATTCACTCCATGTTGGACGAAGTGGATGCGGCGGCGGCGGAGTCAGCGCAGGAAACCGTGAAGGTACTCCTTACCCAACGCCTGAAGGATGCGGTGGCAAAGGGTGCGAAGGAAGCAGAGCAGACGGACCTTGGAATTGTGGCCCCAACTATTCGCTCTACCGATAGCATGCAAGTTTTTAGTAACGCCATTGATTCCGCCATGCGGTTACTTGTTCGTGCCATCAAGGACCAACATGCTATGATGCAGTCTCCCCTTAAGGCGTCCATCACCGCCTCCACCGAATGTGCTACCAAAGCCAAGGAGTTTGGTGCATCGCTTAAAAATGAGATGCAGAAGCTTTTAGATGAGATTAACGAAACGAAAAAAGCCGTATCGCAAATGAATGTTACGGCAGTACAGGTAGACCCCGACGTTCTCGTATCGAGGGCTGTTGCAGCAGCTGAGGCAAATGATTGGAGCACTGCCTTTACGATTGCCTTGGAGGCATCTGACATTACCGTGTTGTTGGGTTTTCTAGAGCACAAGGTGTGCGTGGATAACATGTCTACAATTGTTCGCCCACAGAAGATCTCGTTGCCTACTTTTCTGAGTCTGTGTCTGCAGTTATCTTTTGAATTGGATACGCAGCCGGGGTCTATTCCTTTGCGGATTCAACTTTTGCATCTCTTCTACGTGGAGTGGGATGATGCATTAAAAGAGATCAAGCAAAAAGCAACGGGAAATGCCAGTCAGGAGAAGTTGATGTTTGAACTCACAAAACGGGAGATTCACAATGTTTTGGAGCAGCTGGCTCTTGTCGAGGACCATTCGCTCGATCGCCGCAGCCGCAATCAACTTCGTCTGTTGAAGAAACTGATGAACTCTTTCCTCGCTGAGGCGTGAGAAGAGGGGGTGGGGAGGGAGGAACCAAATCAAAATACTGATGCGAAAGAAAAAAGGGAGGGAATAACGGTTGATTGTGTATGTTAGAGAGAGAGAGAGAGAGAGAGAGAGAGAGAGAGAAGTAAAAAAAAAAGCGTGTAATTTGAGCGCTGCGTGGGATCCATTTCTTTTTTATTTATTTTTTTTCGGTTTCTAAAGAGAGGTGAAGGGGGGTAGGGTTAGGGTATATATTATAATGTATATCCATTTACTGTAAAAAGAAAAGAGGAAGACATCACGTTTAAGGGGGGGGGAAGGCAGTGAAAAGAAGAAGATTTGGCGATGTGGTGCTTATGAAGGAAATAAGGAGAGGAGACATATGAGGAGAGGAAGATTTAAATAAATGAATATATATATATATATATATATATATATATATATATATATAGAGAGAGAGAGAGAGAAGGGAAGAAAGAGTGTATTTGTCTGTGTGTGTGTGTGTGTGTTTGTTTGTTTGTTTGTTTGTTTGTTTGTTTGCGAGCATGAAAAAGAAGCCGAAAAGTAAAGTTGTGGTGGCAGCATGCTCTTATTTTGGATGAGTGATGTGAATAGCGTTTCTTCTTCCCTGACTATTTTCTTATTTTTTATCTAACAGGGTGCTGCTAAAAGAAAAAATGAAAACGGAGCAATCGACGGTAGAGACGTTAAGAAATGGGATTTTTCAAAGTCACACTAGCGTCCTTGTTGCATATGCCGACACTTATTTTGGCAGGCGTCTGTTTTCTCAGCTCTATCAGGATAGCAACGCTGATAAGGAGGGGAAATCCTACAAACTGTTTGCGTGCACCTGGGAGAAGGATGGGGCGCAGGTGTTAGTTGAGGAGAGAGTGGCTGCGGCTCTCTTGACGGGGGCGGAGTTGGATGCTGCTGAGACGGATGCTGCCGATACCGATTTTGCTCAAGCATTGGATTCATTGAGCGGAGCGCAAGAAGCCTCGTTGGCGCCGCCGCCAGTGGCTACGACGGTTTTCGCGAATGATCCTGGCACGGACTCTTTGCGTGTCTTCTGGCGGGGTGACACAATGGCAATGCTTCATGCGATTCTTCAGGCGGACTGCATCGTCATGGAGATGCGGCAGGCACAGGACGTGTTTGATATGATGCATGCGCTCAGCACAAAGGAGCATCTGAAGAGAAAACGGATCATTGTCGTTTCCTCATTGTTGACGTGGTACGCAACACCGCCGATTCAGATGGATCCAATGGACGAGAATGGAGGCAAAAGCAACACGGAAGGCGATTTTGCGGAAAAGGAGGAAGAAGATGATGAACTGGATGAGGAAGAAGTTGAAGAGGAGCCTCGGCCGCCGGATCAGCGTGAAGTGGACGCAATTCTTGGTCAGTTCGACTTTATCGAAGGCGAGGACAACGACAACGACAACATCAATGACGAAAATGGCAATGAGACCGAGTATAACGTGGAACTCTTTACGGAAGATCAATACAATCGCCGTATTCCACACGCCAAGTACTACAACTGGCGTGAGGCAGAACGTGTAGTGGCTGCGTGGAACTCCGAGGAGCGAAATATCCAGACATGCGTAGTTTTTTCGGGTCTACAATATGGGGAAGGCGAGGATGCGCTCCAACCGTTTTTTTCGCAGGCGTGGAATCGTGAAAAAAGAGGTTTGCCCATTTACGGTGACGGTACACAACTTGTACCAACTGTACATATACGTGATCTTGTGACTTTTACAAAAAGACTGATTGAAACGGAGGAACCGCCTGCTCTTCCGTATGTGTTCGCAACGGATTCTGGAACGGTGTCGTGGCAGCGTATGGTGAACGCGATGAATCATGCGTTTGGTGGTGAAAAGACGTTCCACGTACCATCTCAAGAATATGCTCTTTATAGTAATGTTGAGCTTTTTACACTGAATATGCGTGTTGATAACCAGACGATGCAAAATTTGATGCCAGCTGCCGAGGATTGGGTGGCGCAGTCCGGTTTCGTTGCCAACATTTCTAAAACTGCCTTTGAGTACGTTACAGCCCATCATTTGCAGCCGATTCGTCTTGTGGTTCTCGGTCCACCACTCTCCGGAAAGACGTACCTGGCAGAAGCGTTGGCGCAACGGCACTATCACCTGCCGACATTCACAATGGAACGAGTGCTGGAGGAGTTTAAGGCCTATATTGCCGCTTTAAAGGAACGACTAAAGAAATTCCGGCGCCATCTGTACGAAACGGAGAAGAAGCGGCGAGAAGAAGCAAAGAAGCGGGCCTTCTTGCGTTTTCGTAAGAAGGCCGGTGATGGGGAAGGCGAAGATGAAAAAGAAGACGAGACGGAGGCAACGGAAGCAGGGATGCAGTCGGAAAATGGCGCACGTAACTCCTCTGCTGCAGATGAGGTGCCAGGCGGTAAGAAGAAGCAACGCGTTACTGTTGGCGAAAAGGACAGTAGTGACATGGAGGAAAACCTGGTGGATTTTACTTTGACGGAAGAGGAACTGCAAGCCGTGGAGGAACTTGTGGAGGAGTGGTTTCAGCATAATGATCGTGCCACGCAGCTACGCGAGACGATTGCGTCGATGGAACGGGTGCTTGCAATGCGAATAAGATTGCAACCGGCCGCAAACGCCGAGGCGTTGGGCGCCACGAATCCCAAAAAGAGAAAAGAACTGGCAAAGTCCAAACGAGGCAACCGTTCAGGAAACAAAAAACACACCACAGAAGAAGAAGACGCATTGAACGAACTGCAAGAGAATGCACCGTTTCAAGACAAGGCGCTTGCGCTGATGATGCGATGGCGTTTATCTCGTGCGGATTGCCGTAACCAGGGCTATGTGATGGATGGTTTCCCAGAGACTGTAACGCAGGCACGCCTGGTTTTTGGCGACGCACCCCTCGAAATCCCAGAGACCATGGAAGAAGCAGCTGCAGGAGGCGCCTTTGCTTCCAATAGCAACCTCTCAGTATTGAGAACGCATGAGGTAAATGCTGCCCCACCCTCGAAAGAACCATGCGAAGAGGCACGGTTACCATCGTTTGTTTTTATACTTGACGCCGCTGAAAATTATCTGCTGGACCGTTTAAAAGCGCTCTCAGAAAAGTTGAATGAACCACCTGGAAATGAGGAAAAACGCCTGGCACGCTTTGAGGATGCAATAACAGTGTATCGAAAGCAGTTTCTGGACACAGATTACTCCCTCTCAAATTTTTTTGAGTGCGCCCGCACGGTTGCGAAGACACTCACACCCGGTGGCCGTGGTGTGACGGTGTCTTTTTTAAAAGTTGATGCGGAGCCGCTTTTGTCACCGCCTCCACCAGAGTCGCAGTACTCTGTCGCGCCGCCCAGCGAGGTGGAACGGGTCATCTGTGAACGGGTGGGGAAGCCGCGGAACTTTGGACCTACACCGCAGCAACAGTACCAAGAGAAGGTGCGGGAAATAAAGCTCCTGGAGGAGGAGCGTCAAAAGGAACTCAGGGCAGTTATGGAACAGAGCGAACGTGAAAAGAATGAATACATACGTGAGAGCGAGCAACGCTCACAGGTCGAAAACACCCGTCAGGAAATTGAGGTCATGGATCGAAACTCGTTGGAGCTGCGAAAGCTTCCTCTGCGCGAGTACCTGCAGCACAACATTGTGCCACTGCTAAGCAAGGGTCTTGTGGAGGTCTGCAAGACACGCCCGAAGGACCCCGTTGACTTTCTTGCAGAGTGGCTGATGCGTCACAATCCACTCGATGATTCTTGCTTTGAATTATAGTGGTCTTGGTCATATGATGTTTTATAGCTCTTGTAATTATCTCCAATTTAAATGGATGCCCGGATGTACGTTAGTATTTTATTTTTCCTCATTCAAGATATACATATATATATACATATTCTTTACTATTCTGCTTCTCGTTCAATTCTCCGCCTTTTTTCTTGCGGAGCACATGTGCCCCATGAAAAATGGACTGTAGAAACACGAGCGAGAGAGAGAGAGAGAGAGAGAAGATGGGGAGGTTGGTGTGTGTTTTAGAGTCGGTGTGAGTTGTATTGGTTTGTTGTTGTTGTTCTTTTGTCGTGCCGGCACGATGGGAAGAAAAATAAGACACCAAAAAATGCGGATTTCCATTTGGTGAAGAAATCCCTTTTTTTTTTTTTTTTAGAGCAGCCAAACGCACAGGCAGGGAAACAGGGAAGAGGCGCGTACCACACACACACACACATCTCCTTTTTTTTTTTTTTTGGTTTTTAATGTACGACTCATGCTCTTCTGTCGATGGTGAAGGCGGGTTTTCCGTCCCTGTCGATAAAAAAAATATACCCGCACGCAAAAGCATGAGATCCCTCTTTGCACAGGATGCGCTGCAATCGAAACAGGGTGTTACTTCCTTGCGCTACGAGGATCAAAGTAAGAAAAACAAGAATGTGTCACTTTCTGTCATGGAGGGAAATAGTGCGCCCGGTTACCCGCCCAATGCTCCATCACCCCTGCAGACCGCTGTACAGGCGGTGACAATTGCATACAGCGGCGACACGTCGATGGGGGCATGTGTAGTCGCCGTTTGTGTGCCGCACCCAAACGCTCCGATTGCCACTCCGCTTATTGCTATTGTCGACCGCGAAAAACGTCCACGGTGTCGTGTTCCAATGGATGGAGGCCTGCAATTTCTGCAGAATGAATCTTCACCGCAGTATGCCTCATTATATGATCCTAGCTTAGGCTCTCACTGGACGCTCATGTTTAAAGGACGGCGAGAATGCACAGAGTTTTTTTCAGCCGTCCACACCACAGTTCACTATACGGAAATAGACATTGGCGCTGCACCACGTTTTGTTGAGTGGAATAATGAAACGAACGCTGAAGAAGGAGTACTACAAGTGAAACTTGCCAGTGGCGATGTCGCCTCAATCTCCTATATGGCCTGGCTGCTTCGTCGGATGCCTGGCACTCGTTTTTTTTCGATTGGCAAAATGGTCGAAGAAGTTCCTCCAGAGGCGCCATGTGAGGTATTGGTTGGCGATGGTAGTCTGATGGCGGGAATTGAAGAGGCCCTTGTTGGCATGCAGAGGGGCGCCTCACGATTAGTGTTTGTGCCGCCTAAGAAGACGAGTATTCGGATGGGCATGGGCAATCCGGAGGTCTCTCCATCTGACACGGTCGTGGTGCATCTCACCTGCCAGGATGTCGCAGTGCGTTCTGACATGCGAGGTGGTCACAAAGCAACGGTGGCTTCTCCTTTGGAAAAACGTTTTTCCAACAGTGGGACGCAGGCTAAAACAACGTCACCAGCGCCGGTTACGCAAACTGAACCCTCGTCCAAGCCGGTGCCGGATGCCCCTGCGGTTGTGGGAGGTGATCTTAGTACTCTTTTGCAGGCCATTCTTCTACAGATGCTTCAGCAACAGCAAAATAGTAGTGGCAGTAGTATTAGTAGTAGCAATAATACCAACAACAACAATAATAGCACAGGATGTGACTTTGGTAACGGCGTCAGTGGGCAATGGAGTGCCCTGGAGCGCAGCATTGATCGAGTTCACATTCAACTATCCTCGCTTTATGAGAAGATAGATCGTTTGGCCATTGCAGAAACACTCGAAAAGAATAACGCGGCGATTGAACGAATAGTAAAGAGGGTAGTGGGAAAAGCTCCGGCGGGTGAAGTAGATGTAGAGGAAATGGCAAAGGACAGGGATGGGCTATTGGCCACTATTGAGCGCCTTAAGAAACGCCTTGAAGAGGAAACAAACAATTATCACCGCGCCCTTGAGGCGATGGGACGTCACAAGGACGAAGTTCACGGTTTAAAAAATGATTTGCGCATTGAACAGGAAACGCATGAGTCGCGTATGAGGCAGCTGGAGGAGCATAATCGCTTGAAGTTTGTCGAGATGGAGGTGCGGCACCGGCAGGCAATTGAACGTGTTGCCGAAGAGAAACTTCGGGAGGGCCGCGAAATAGGCCTTAAGGAGGGTCTGCAGTTGGGCAAACAAGAGGCCCTTGAGGCAGCTGGTGGGCACAGTGATCGCGAGTGGAAGGATCGTTTTTTCGCCAGCGAACAGCGCGCACTCCAGTTGGAAGCTGAGATGCAGGAACGAGAGTCACACCACATCTCGGAACGAAGAGGCCTACAGGAACAGATCGACGCATTGCACGAAATGACAGAGAAATTGGATCAACGCGCGCAGCATGCGAGGATAACCCGTCAAACTGGAGTAGAGGAGACGTCACGTCAATGCAAGCTCCTGCGCCGTGCTATGAACGCGGCGTACACGCACATGGAAATACAACTTTCCGGAATGGATGAGACTGTAAATGTGACGGACGTACTGCAAATGTTGATGGTCGCTCTCAGGTCTGAAACAGACACATTTATCGACGAAATAAAAAAGCAAGCGGAATTTTTTTGTGGATTGGATTCCCAAAGTGAGGTTCCCATGGAGGGTGACAAGTCGAGAGTGCAGACTGACGAAAACGCCTCGGACCATTTAGAAGCGACCGAGGCAGAAGCAATGGATAAGAAGCGAACAACTGCTCTTTTTCCTGGCAAAGAACAAAAAACGTCGATGACTACAGAGCTGGCTGAGGACGAATGCGTGAAAATTGACGAACTGCCACCCGTGCCGCCGCAAGATTTGTCATCTTTTATGTGTGACAATCCTCCCAATGTTTTTCTCGAGTCAGTGGAGCCGGTTGCAAAGGATGATGACATTAGCCACGACTTTGTCAGAAAGGACGAGAATAAAAACGGGGACCTCTGCAAT
>NW_001849484.1:173674-180542 GCF_000209065.1 Trypanosoma cruzi
TGGTTCGTCTTGTTTCTGGCAAACAGGACGGTGGTGAGCTTCATGATGTGGAGGTGTTTGACGCCACCATGAAGCACATGACAGGTTGGTACGCCGTCGTCGGCTTCGCAGCTGTTGCCGTCGTGCCGCTGTTGTACACATCTTTGCGAGCGTTAGCATGGAGGCGGAGGGCATTGATTGTGCGGACGGCCCAGTCTTTCTCGCATATTTCCGCGGACGCCAAGGCCGTTGGTCAGAAGTCGACCTGTTCACCGTTTCTCTCGACTTCACGGACAGTTTTGGCCGCACGGCGTATTATCGACGCGGAGCGAGCCACAGATGTGGAATTCGCCAAAGTATTTTCCACGGAAGTGGTGTGTGCGTACGTGGATGTTGTTTTCCGGGGTCTTATGCGATCATACTGTCGGCACTGCATGTTTCACGTGTGTGTTTTTCTGGTGTGCACTGCAGTTGAGGCGCATGCTGGTGGTCGTCTGGCGAGCAGTGAGATTGCTGGTTGCTGTAGTGGTTCTACTGTTACTGGCGAAACGGCGGTTAGTCTGTCAGTTCCCAGCCTGTTTCGGCGGGTGTGGTTTCACCTGCGTCATGGGGCGCTGCTGCGGTTTGCTGCGGAGGGAGTGTCGACTCCATACGCGTTCTTCAGTTTTAGTGTTTCGACTCCTCGAATGCTCGAGCGGTGCTTTCCGTGGATTGGCGTTCTTCATGACGCCGCGTCTCGCTATCTCGGCCCGGGTGTTTACTTGGACAGTCGTTGGAGGTCCCCCGAAGTGGCAGACCGCGTTTGGCGTGCGATGACCCCAAAAGGCTTTGCCGCAATGTGGTGTTGTCGTTGTGTGACGGGTGTTCTTCAGACAAATTGCTTTAGAACAAGAAACGGGCCCGCGGAGTATTTATTTCAGGTATCTGGTAAGGAGCAGGCATCCTGTGAGGTCCACTATTTGGGGGAAGTAAATGCTGCGGATACCGAAGGGGAACGGGAGCATGAATCCTCCTGCATGATTTCTTGGCTGCGTCCTCTGACTCTCTTTGTGATGCGCACGGGCAAAACATCCATGGTGGTGTTTGCCGTGACATCATGTGCCTCGAGGACAAATTTGTCGTGGCTGCCATTTCCATGTGCCGGTGGCCCACAGTATGTGGCGTTGTGTTACACCGAGATGACGCTGATGTTATTGAGCTTATCGTTTTTTATCTTTTCTCCCCCGTTGAGCCTTGGATCACTCACTGCAGCAACGTCATGAACGTGATGCAGCCATGCTTTGAGCGGTTTGCTTATATAAAACCACCCTCTTTGTGTGCACCTGTCCCCTATATATATATATATATGTGCGTGTATCTGCATACAAGGAGAGAGGCAAGAGGAGTGGGAGGAGGTAAAGGAAGGGAGAGGGATTTCTGACGCGCATTGGCGTGCTGAATCTAACTTCTTGAGAATCCGAGGGGAGATGGGGACCGGGCCCAGGCGTGCGGTGCGGAGTTGGATGCATTTTTATGTGGCCGGGGAGGAGGCCGCGGGGGCGCCTAAATGAGGAAGAAGAAAAAAAAAGGAGGGAATTGGAGGTGTGGTGGCGTCGAAGGGGTTGCGGTGACTCCGGTGTCTGTGTTCCTGTGCGTGTTCCACATCATGCCCTTTTTTCTTTGACTCGCCTCTCAGCCAGGATGCAGCCACAGCACGGGAGTTGTGCACGTGGAACACACGTTTCCCGAGAAATATTTCAAGGCAGCACTTTTTCTCGACCATGAGTTTGGAGATATTGAGGCAACCGCACGGCTTGAAGACAGGCAGAAGCTTCTTTTCTACGCTCTGCGGCGGCAGGCCGAGCTTGGTCCATGCACGGGCGCGGCACCATCCATATGGTGGACGCGTGAGCGCACGAATTACGATGCATGGAAGCAACTGGGCGACATGTCTAGATTTGAGGCGATGGTAAATTTGTGAGTTTGCTCGGGGAGTGTTTGGGGGTGAAGACAACTGGATGGGGAAGCGCAGGGCTCTGGAGAACAGCATCTCCCATGCGGCGGACGGCGAATTCTTTGCGGCACCGGACGGAATTGGCAGCACACATTCCCCAGGAGAGGAGCGCACGTGGGACGATGATGAGCGTGCCCACCTGGAGCCCACCGTGGAGACTGCAAGATATTTGGCATCGCAGGTCATGCGGTTGCGACGTGAGGCACATCAACCGCGATTGTCGACAGCTGAAAAACAAACGAGGGAAGGTGTTGCTGTGCGTCTGGCGCCACCACCCATCAAAGCGCCAACGGGCAACGCGGGCTCTCCTCAGAAGGCAGTGCCGGTGCCGCCAGGGAGACCAGTCGCAAGGAGGAGTGGTGGCGTTGGGAGGCCCTCGACTGCCTTTTCCCACCCCCCGGAGACGGTGAATGGGGTGGGCGGAATGGCTTGGACTCATTGAGCAAGCAAGAAGGGGAGGGGAGGAGAATGAAGCGCTCCTTTTTGGAATGCATGGCCGCGATTGGGGCTTCGCTGTTTGCGTTTTTGTTTCAATTAATTGACGCTGCTCTGCTCCTTGTGCCCCGTTTGGGCAAATGTGCCTTTGGCCCGGACTGAGCGTGCTCTGAATGGTGCCCATGGGCTTTTTGGATGCACTCTTTTATGGTGTTCCCTCTCTTGTGTACCCCTCCCATGATGATTTCCCTTCAGCCTCATTTGCATTTTTCTTTGTCACGTCCAGTTGTGTTCATAGCTTGGTCCGATGGCAAGTGCACTGTAACGTCACGCCAACGTCCACAAGGACCCACAAAAATATGAAGCACGTGGCCGGTGTCTTTGCGGAGGGTGTGGCTGCAGGACCTTCTGACCCGACGAGTGTGCGGCGCGCTGACTGTGGGGAGGCGATGGTTCCGTTTCCACGTTTTGCCGAAACAATTGTTCTTCATGGACTTTATTTGTTTGGGTGGTGCAAAACCCGCACGATGCCGATTGGAGGCAACGGACTGCGTTCCACTGGCGGAGGTGAGGCCCGCCATCTCTCGGGGGACGGTTTTCCCGAAGAAGAAAAAGAAGACGAAGAGAATTCGATGGCCGACGACAAGAACAAGTCTGCGCGTCATGCAGGACAGTAGGCCACGCGAGGGACTGAACGCACCACGTGAGGGTGGCTCTTTTCCCCCCGTTGGCCCAAACAACGGCATGAACTTTTCTCCTTTTCCCATTAATACAATTATTACATAAGTGGCAAGCCAAATGCATTATAAAATTTCGACGCAGAAAACAAAGAGACAGTGATATCAAGGCGACTCGCCCAATCACGGCCTCCTCGGGATCGCCCAACCACCCCCAACACCATGCAGCTTATGAAACGTGCAACATTGTTGTTGTGTACCGTGTTATTACGTTTTTTTTGTTTACGTGGGGTGTGCAACTGAATGCAGCTCTGTTGGCTAAAAGGAATATGTGACCGTCTCTCGCCATCAATCTTGGTGCGATCGGTCTGGTACGGTGCGTGAATCCCCAACTTGTGCGTATGGTTGCGGGTCTCCAGCGCGCTTTTATTTCAGGGCTTTTGCTGCTGTTTTACTGTTGGGTGGATGGGTCTCTCCGTCCACTGTTTCCACGGCGTCTCGGGCGAGGCGGGAATGGAAGGCGAAGTTTGCTGCGGAGCTCATGCGGGCGCCAGTTCTCCGTCAAAGGTCTATTCCTCTCGTACTTTTGCTCACTGGCCTTCACGCTTACCCGCAGAATGGGCGGAGCCGAGACGAGCAACTCCGCCCATTCTGCGCGCAGAAAAAGAATGGACGTGTTTCTCTATTAAGAAGACGATACCGCAAAATGAGGATAGAAAGGCGCCCGAATTGACCGTTGTTTTTTTTTTTTGCGTTTTTTGTGTTTTATTCATCTATTTGTTTATTTTTTCTGTGCTTGTTGTGTCTACCCTTTGCTTTTGCTCAGGTTGTTCCCTGTACGGGGTCGCGCTGCGCCTGTTCTCTTTTGCCCATGCACCGTTACGGATGGGGGAGCGGTGCGGAAGGTGCTGGCCAGTGTGGGTCCGTGTGTTGGACTCACGAGGATCCCTTTTTTATTTTGCGTTGGGGACGCTGAAATGTTGAGTTCCTTTTTGCGTGCACAGTAATTACTCCTCGTATGCGTATGTGAATCTTTGCAGGCCGGGGTCCTTCCCCCCTTACAAGGCCGCAGGGATTGTTTCTTGCGTGTCATTTTGCCCGACCCTCTCAAGAATTGTGATCATTCGACTGGGCGTTCCTGCGCCCCTAGAGCTCTCTTTTCACACCGTTGTTGTGCCTCTCCCTTCATTTTGTCTCTACCACGCGAAAATAGTGGACCCACACGCTCTCCCGCACGACGAGTAATATCATGGAATTCGAAGCAATGGGCATTCGAACGCGCTCTGCGACAAGGAACGCAGTCCGGTGGATGGTGCTGTTCCTCCTGCTGCAGTACCTGGGCAGCCATCCCTCCTTTACTGCTGCAGGGGAGGAGGAGAAACACGTGACCATTGGAATCACGAAGTATTTCCACTACGCCAATTCTATATTTAGCAGCAATTTTGGTGGCCGCGTTGATTACAGTAACTCTCAGTTCTCTTGTTTTAATGGTGGAGGCCTTCTTGCTGCGGATCAAACACCTGCTGCACATATTTCTATCGCAGCTCAGTTGAGAGAGCTTGCATCCAATAAAGATGAAACATTCCGTTCGTACCTTGGCGGGACTGCCCAGTACACAGCGAATTCGGCGCCGCCCGAAAACAGGTGTTTACGTGATGAGCGTCGGGCATCGTTAAAATGTATTTACAAGTGGAATGAGGGTGCGTTTCGCGACTCCTCATCCGATGGTCATGGTGTTTCGTTTTTCAGGGGTACAATGTATACGCTTATTGGCGCAAAGGCAATGAACGGGTACGATGCTTATTGGGGCCCTAAGTTGCCTGGGCACGGCCAGTTGTTCTTAATGTTTCGTATGGATACGAACCAAAACGATGAGAAGGCGACGTGGTATGACGGGCAAGGTGTGCCCAGGGGCGATGGAGAAACGCCCGAAAACACATTTGGCGTTGTCTGTGAGACTCAAGAGGGGTACGTCGTCAGCACTACGACGCTTCCACCGACTGTGGAGATTCCGTGGGTGCATAAGCGTTGGTACGTTATCTTGATTGCCATATTGGTGCCGGTTATTGTTGCTGTCGCGATAATCACTGTCTACTTCTGCCGTTCTTGCGGTGGCCACGATGAATCGAAGTGGGTGGTGCACATGGTCTTGCGGGAGGTGAACGGTGAGCCCCTTCATCCAATTGACGGGGATGGTGGAATCTACAACGATGACAGCCCGATGATGCGCTATTCAACGTTGGGTGATGGGGTGCCCATGACTGCTCCCTCTGGATACGAAAACGTTGAGGTCCCTAGGGTGATAAAGAATCAAGAAACCACTGTGTACGATGACGGGGATGTGCTTTAGGTTTTTTTTTTTTTTTTTTTTTACGCCTCTCTGCCGCATTGTGTGTATGTACACGTGTCTCTTGCAGTTCCTGCATGTGCGCCCACTATTTTTGATTTTGAAAAAGACGAGATGTGTGGGGTAATGCAGTGGCTGCTGGGAGCAAGGAAGCACCGTGCGGAAAGGGCGGATCAAAAGGCATGATTTGTTTCCACCACTCTTTGTTTTTGTTTTTGTTATTTTTATTTTTCCTTTCTCTCGGTGTAGGACTGCGTGCGTGTAGGCGGCGTGCCCTTTTTCTCGCCAGCATCTTATCTTTTTCCCTATTTACGCTTGCGGCAAGCCTGCTGTGGGAGGAAAAGGAAGGTGGGGGATAAACGTGTCATTGTGAATGTGTACAATAAGTCGTTAAAACTGTGCCACTAGAATGGGGAGAGTTTTTTTTTTTTTTTAGGAGCTTGTGAAAAGAATGATCGTGGGAGAGCTGGTTAACTTAATTAATGTATGTTTATATCCTGATAAATGAAGGCATTATTTATGATACTCTCTACCGTATGAATCTTTTGGGAAGAACGCGACTTTGTAGGGGCAGGGAGCCGATAGGGGCCAGATAATATTTGTTTTTATTTTGCCATCCCACCCACCCACCCCCTTTTGATTCCCACCACGCGGCGGGGTCTTGTGGTTGGAGGACCCAAAAGTCTGCCACTTCGTAAGTAATAATATGTAAATCCTAACTGAGAACTAAGGACCATGCTAGTGGTCCACAGAATTTATATATATTGAATGAAAAGAAAACATTGAAACAATTAAATAACGAACACTTTTTCCTAACTTGTTTGGTTTCCATAGATTATTTCAGGATTCGGCCAGCTGCCCGGAAGATTTTTTTTTTTTTTCATTATTTATTTTACTCCGAAACATGTGGGAAGAATGTGCGTCACGATGAGGCCGAGCAGATGATAAAGTGCATTAATTAGCCGCCGTTTATTTAGTTATTGATGAATTGAACTTTTTTCGATGGTACCGCAATTAGAATTGGTGGGTGCGGTTTTATTATTATCATTATTTTTTTTATTTATTTATTTTTATTTTTACTTTTTTTTTTCTGTTTTGGGGGCCTCTGAAGAGAATGTCTCGAGGTGCGATGGCTATCTAATTGAATATATATTTCCTGATAAACCGAATATATCCCTGTATGACTCCTTCCCAATTTTGTGATTTTTTGGCTGACCGCGACCGAAGGAATCAAGAAACCATTCACGCCTAGATGACACATAAATATATATATGTGTATTTGTTGTTGTCACAGCCGCAACCGATTCCTGCAGGTTGGTATAAAGAAATGGCAGTGGCCTCCTTCATACGACGACGGAGTGGAGCCGCATCGGCACCCGCATGTTGGGCTTTGTACGCCAACTATGGCGATATTCACGTGCAGTTTATTTTTATTGG
>NW_001849485.1:0-8984 GCF_000209065.1 Trypanosoma cruzi
TCACTGACCCCCGGTGGTCCTCCTGGTACAACAGACGGTGAATGGGTTCCGCTTACAATATCTTCAACCTGAGCCGTCTCAGTCTCTGACGCGCACACGGACGGGCAGCAGCACAGGGCAAGCACCAACAGGGCGCACAGCAGACGGCACGTCATCATCATCGTGAGTGTGGTCGTTCAGTGGTGTGGAGCTGATCTGCACAGTGAGGGACATGGAGAGCAACAGGGGAGACGAGAGGTGCGGCAGACACACACAGAGGGCACACCGCATGAGGAGAGGGCAGCAGCCAGGCATGCACCGTACGCCGCACACCACGCACGACACACACTCCAATCCACGGCAACAGGCACACACCCACACAGCCCTGCCGCAACAACAACACACAGATGGAAAAGGGAGAAGCAAACATGAGTGACACACAAGGCTCCACCGCATGCACATACGGCGAGAGCGGTCCGTCATATCTGCACCCCTCACGGAGGGTACACACACACACACAAGAAGGTGCAGCGCACACAGCAACAAAAAAGCAAAGTAACAATAAAAAAAGGAGATCCCCGCACACCACGTGGATTGTTGGTCCACGGGAAGCGCAGCCAATATTCATCACAAAAACAACTCAGTTGGCTTTTGGCCTTCGTTCATACTCAGCGCACACCACTTCATGCAGGCCCGGCCATCACAGCAGCAGCAGCCGCACACGCAAAAATAAGCGCAGGGAATGGAATAAAGCAAGCAACCATTTATTTGTGTTTCTCTTTCAGTGTTGGCAGCCATCCGCATATGTTGTTTTGTTTTGCGGAGGGCAAACCTTCATGCCTGGGTCGTGTGTTGGGGATATCTGGAGGGAGCACAATTATTGTTGTTTTTTCCTCTTGTAAATTTTTCCTGTGTTGGTGCAGCCAAGAATTCATTTTCTGTTGCTCCTGCCTTTCGCTGGTAAAGTGTTGCAATAGATGTTTGCTTTTCCTTCCGTTGCTGTGGCACCTGATTCCTCACCGTTTATTGCGGTGGAAATAAAAATATGTGAATGGACTCCCACACACCAGAACGCACGTTCGCTCCTATTTATTGGTGCATGGAAGGGCATGTGTGTGTTTGGTGGTGTCTCGTCCATATATTTTGTGGGTGCACATTCTCCTGCAGGCTGAGGGCGGGATGACGCTCTGTCGCGGTGCACTTCCCTCGCATGCCGCCCGCTGTGATTCATCATGCATCACCCCCTCACATATTCCGTGGTGCCACACCGCTGATATTATTGCGGCCGCTGTGATTCCGCGTATTTCGCGCATTTGATTGTGCCACAATACACCCACTCGTGTGGCCGCCGCATCCAAACAGCGGTGCCCAACACCGTGAGCGGCAATCCACATCCTTGCATGTCCCAACGCAGTGGTGTCTGACTGTCATCCAGGCGTCAGACAACAAGAGAGTCTTGTGCTGGCAGTACAACACACGGAGCCGCAGTGAATGGCTCGGGCGGAGACGCATCCATTTGTCGCAAAGCAGTGAAAAGGAGTCGGTCAAAAATAATGCCGGCTGCACTCACGACACCATATCCACAGCCAAAGCTTGCGACGTGATGTGTGCTTCACTGGTGCTGTGAAATGCCTGCAGACGACGTCACTAGTGGAGGCACAGGACCCATGATCAGTGGACAGACAATAATCGGCATGGGAGGCCACAAAAGACAGCAACGACGCCAGCAGCAGGAGAAGCTCCCTCTCGCTCTCTTTGTTGCATCTGAGAAGCAAATATTCCACCAGCTAAAGCTGGCTGTGCCATCGTGACACTCCATGCACGTCGTGGCTGCGTCAACACATCCTGTTCCCTGCAGCGCCTCACTCCGTCCACCAAGTGCATCGGTGTGTGCCGTGCCTCGGCTTTTCGTGAGGACCACAACGATGTGAGGGTCACCGAGTCGCAGCATGTTTGTTGTGACGTTGTTGCATGGCACCTGCACACACACACACGCAGCGTCTGCATCCCTCCCTGTTGTGTTCGCCCTCTGCCGGAGTGGCCACACACACGGGCAGCAGCAAAATCACTTCACCCTCGACGACCCAAAATCAACACCGACATCCCTCGCGACGCAAATATCTCAGTTGCCAGCACGGGCTTCCTGTCGCTCTGCCATCGACGCTGAAACACGGCACAGTGCACGCACTTATTTTCCTCGTGTGCACTCAGCCGTTTGGTCCACAAATTCCTCGATGGGCTGACGTCCATAAAAGCACGCCACAAAGACCACTGTGATCACACAAGCTCTTGCGATGAGCGTCTGTGTGTGCATGGATCCGCTGCTCACACGTGCTGGCAGGCAGCCTGCAGCCGGTGCCCTCGTGCCAGTTCATCGGCTCCACCACGGAAAAAAGAAAACGGCCTATTCCCGATGCACTTATTCCCACCAGCAGCACCAACACGCTGGTCGCCAGCCGTCATTCCTCAGCACATCCAGGAATGCTGAAAAGTGACGTGGAACCGTCAGCCAGCAATGCCAAAATCCCCGCACACATGTCGGCTCCACCAAATAAGACACACAAATCACAAACAACACCCCTCACATGTTTTCCGAACATCATTCCGAAACACCGCAACACGCCAAACAGAAGTATTTGTCACTCCAATGCACCTCCTCACGCAATCACATAGTCCATGCACCACGCACGGCAGCAGTTCACACGCGGTCAAACAAGTGATCCTCGGGTCAGTGCTATCCACGTGCTGCAGTGGGAAGTAAACAAAAGAGAAGAGCCGCCAAACCCCAAAAGAGTGCCACGACTGGCCGCAAGTCAACGAAACGCAGCCACTCAAATGAATTCAGTCCTAATGCCATCAACCTCCCACCTTCCCCACAAAAGCTGCAAAAGATTGAAACGCACCGTCCAACAAATTCTTTGTGCAACAATAAAGGAAGCCGCGGTGCTCCCTGCTGTCAAAGTCCGTTGATGACGCCTTCATGGGGACGGGCACCCATCGGTTCTTACAAACGACGCTGCACACCCGCGACGCATCGTGAGCTCTGAGGCACACGTCCCTCGCCATTACCAAAGATGCCAATGCACCGTCGGTACGCAACAAATCGTCAAGGAACGAAGGATACGTCAGGCTGACAGCAAGACACCCGCCGACAAATCACAGCGCAGACATGAACACAAACAGCACCAAAAGCGGCGCCGCAGGGTAACTTGGATCAACTGACGAATGGCGTATGTGGAAGAAACAACATGTTGGCTTGACAAAGATACAAGAGGCTGACACTCTCTCAACAAAAAACCGTATAAGAATGCAAAAACAAAAAGTATTCAGGCGTCCACAGTCAACGCCAGCCACTACACAATAAAAGTTCCATGGGTGCACGCACCCACAACACAAGCAAAACAGTAAAAAAAAAAAAAAAAAGAAAGCCGAGGCGTGGGACGACCAGCGCACACACTCTCATTGCTCCCGTAAAGCAAAACACACACACAGGGAGAGAGAGAGAGAGGTCGCCCACTCAATGCAATAAAAACAAAAAAGAAACAGTTACGGTGCTCCGCCCATGCAGCCAGGCAGGACGGCAGCGGTGCGTGTCGTGCAAAAGAGAGCACCAACGGGCCTGCATGGGTGTGCATGCAATATATACAATGGGCACATTATGTGTGTGCTTCGTGGGATGAGGTGAGGGCGAGAGTCCATGCAAGGGGACACACACAGAGAGTGAGTGAAGGACGAGTGTGTGTGCGGGCGGTGCATGGCTCTCTCTCACTCACTCTCACGCGGCCACCACCGCAGAAGCGGCAGCCGCACACGCAACAACAAGAAGCAAAAGAGGGGAGGTGGTGTGCAAGACCGCGGTGCTGCTGTCACTGTTACCGTCATTTTTATTTGCCGTGTTATTTGCACCAAAGGCGGTCTTCTCTTTCGTGGTTTCTCCGTCATTGTCGGAGGGATGTTAATGTTGGTGGCCTTCTTCTTTAGCTGCCGTTTCGGAAAATTTAGCATCTTTGCGAACTTTCGCGTCTTCCTTGTCTGTCTCAATTGTGGCAGCAGCAGCACCACCTGCTCCTGCAGAAGCTTGTGGCAACGCTGGGTCAATGGTTTCATTTGATTTACTTTTCTTTGAAGCCGAGGGAATTTCCCCTTTCAATGGATCTGATAAACTGGCGGCGGATCCCTCCTGTTGCATGCCCTGTAGTTTTACAGGTGGCGGTGACTGTTGCGTTGACTTTGGCTCTGTCGTTGAAGCATTCGGCGCCTTTTCTTTTTGCGCTTTTAGTGGTTGCAGTTGTTCTTCCCCTTGGCGTCGTTTTTCCTGTACTTCTTGATGGCCTTGAAGTAAATGGTCATGCTGGGATAATCCTCTGTGCTGTACGTCGGTTTCGTGTTGTGTTTGTCCTGGTTCTGCTTCCTGTTGCTTTCTTTCCTGCTGCGCTGAGTCTCCTTGTAGCGCTGCTTCTTGTCCTGCAAGTTGATTTCTTTTTAGTACTGAAGCGTCTTCACGCGACGATTGTTTTTCGTGACCTTCTTTGTTTTGCTGTTTATTCTTCTCCTCAAGTCCTTTTTTTGTTTTTACTTCTTCAACATCTTGCCGTATTTGCCCCGTGACTCCTGTATCTTGCACTGGGTAGGTTTGATGACTCTGACCAGCACCGGTAGGTGGCGCAGGAGGCTGTATGCCTGTTTGGGGATTTGGGTCACCGGACTCGTGTGACGGCAATAACGGATCGGTAGAAATAGGATCCGTGTCGTTTGTCGTCGCCTTCGTACATTCCGCGATATTTCCTTCCGACCCCGGCTCCAAAGTGCAGGACTTGTGCTCCAAACCTTCTTTTCGATCCATAACTTCTGATGATCCACCTTTTAGGACTTCGGGCCTCTCAGAAAAAGAAAAATCCACATTCTCACCAGCATCATCGGCAGCAACTCCAGATAAACCGCACCACAGCTCGCAAAAAGCACTCACCAGCAGCACATGGCCAGTCATCATCGCCATCATCACTCCTGTCACTTGCGTGCAGCCTTCAGCACAAACTAACTCCCCGTCAACGCAGAGTGAAAGCAAAGAGAGAGAGACAATTCCCACAACCACGCACCGTACCATCCAGCGATGAGAGTCACGCATTACCACAACAACAATTGGGTGGGCGCGGTTCAACAACAATCAAGACAAAACAAAAGAGCAACGCTCCTCGCCCGTGCCCTGTTCCTCACACTCCCGCAGTTATTATTACTGTTATTCCCTCTCCTCAGGCACCCACAGGCACGCCACGCTCACTTCAACACGCGCCCCCCCCCCGCACACGCAGCTGCCATGCGCTCCCGCCGCGCCGCAAAGTCCACCAGCTCCTCCCAGTCAAACAGCTCCGTTTCCTCTACAACCGCCGGCATGCCCCAGCCGCGAAACACCCACGGCGCCACAATGTCGTGCCGCCTCCCCAATCGTGAGCGCAACGCCCAACGCGTACCGGCGCACGTGCCCCACGCGCTGAAACCACAAGCCGATCAGGTTGGCCGTCATCAACGGTGTCTCGTTGTCCTCCTTTAGCAAACCCTCTCATCCTCTCAGTCCACGGTCTGGGTGCCATGAAGGGGCGTCAAGCGAGGTTCCCCTTCTGTGAAAGACGCCGATGTGCGTGGCGGAGTCGGCAGTCACCCACACTCAGTTCCTCACATCTCCCCTCCCCTCCCCTCCACTCTTCCACACACAAGGACGGCGTCGTGGGGGAACGAAGTCCGCCGCACAGCGCATGCACGAGGGCACACGCAGAAGCAACGCCATCCACGTCGCACCGTAAGATAGAGCCATGCGCACACAGCACACACGCGGCCGCAAAGAAACGAACGAGGCGCGTCCAATACCACGGCGCAGCCCTTTACTTCTCTCCGCCCTGACAAATTGGCACCGCACCTCACAGCAGGTTGTGGCGAGTGGCGTCGCACACTCACAAATGCGGCACGGCGCACACCATCCGCTCCTCTCCGAGTGCGCTCAGCATGCCGGGGCAGGATGCCCAGTCACCCTCGTGACATCGCAATGGGTAGAACAAACAATCGTCGTCGCAAACCATCGGCGCCTCTAGCAGAAAAGAAAAAGATATGAGGGCAGTTCGGAAACACAGCCAGCAGAAGGGCACTCAACGACACACGGAGGCACACAGTGGCAGTGGACACGGCATAGACGAAAAGAAGTCCGCAGGGATTAAAAAAAAAAAAAAAAAGAAACTAAAATGAATCGCCCGAACTTCCATTTTGTGTGCCATGCAGCACAAGACGATCACGTGCGTATGAATATTAACTGCACAAGTAAAAAATGTAATGAAAAAGGGAAAAAGATCTTATTACTCCACCAGCCCACACAACATCCCTTACATTTTATGCGACATCCGGCCTTTTCTTCCAATCCTCCTTTTGTGCAGCCCGTGGGACGCACAGTAGCGGAGCCGGCACCGCGTGTGTGCAACAAGAAAAAAACAAAATAAAGAAGGAGAAACACGTCGCTCATAACAGTGTGCAGCAACCGACCATAAAAACATAAAAGAGAAACTGGTTATTCAAACAAAATACCAGAAGCAACAGCAAAAACATTTTAAAAAAATTAAAATTAAAAAACCGCAAAAACGACAGCACATATTCCCCGTGTGGTGTCGCAATTCCACACTCTTTGGCTTACAGTAGTGCCACAACTCCACACAGTCCCAGAAGTATCAACAGCCGAGACACGCACACACGCGCAGTGCTGTCACCACGTAAATCACGAAGGATCAATTTCGCTTCATTGAGCAGGGCGAGGCGGTCTTCTGGACTCCCGCCGCTCTCGGATACTGAGTAGTGACTTTTTGTGATGAGGTTTTTCGTGTCCAGAGGCACTGCGTTCACTCAATACGTCCGCACTATCCTTAACAACCAAACCACTGCCCGCAATGTCATTTTATGGAGCGGGGATATTTTGTCTATTGGCGTTGCGCTCATTCACCTCGTCTGTGTTGTCCCCGGCAACGTGTTCACATACTCTGCTCCCTCTTTTCTACCTCTTTGCTTTGTGTTTCTGCAGGCACACAAACACACACACACAAGATGCACATTGCAGTGGATTTGAATGCTTCTTTTGCAGTGCATGCTGGCAGTTGCGTGTGGCGGCTGTTGTCTTCCGTGGCCATGAGGAGAAGGGAGGAGGAGAGGGAGTGCGCAGTCCGAGTCTCCTTTCCTGCGGGTGTGGAGCACCGCGTGTGGCTGGTGCGATGGGTGCTCGCTCCGTGTGCGTTGTGTGGTGGCCGTGGGTTTTTGCCATTTCCCGTTGGCTGTGGGAATGAGCTGGGAGAATATGGTGGTGGATATCTTCTCCTCCTGCATGGTGGGTGGCTGCTGGCGTTGTGTGCCTTCCTTGCGTGGATGCCGTTTCGTGGTGTGTGAACTGTGCGGCTGGGCCTGCTACCCTCTCCTCATGTTGTCTGCTCTCTCTCTCGCTGTATCCGCTGCACTCCGCCCCTCTCCCTCTTGTTGCATTCCTTTTCCTTCTGTCTCACGGATAAGCTGACTGGCTCCAGCGACTTCACTACAGGTGATGGTGACTGCGATGATGACGGTGCGGCGCCGTGTTGGTCCTTGCGCTCTTGTGCTGCTGCTGCTTGTCCGTGTGTGTGACGGCTGCTGGGAGTTCTGGACATGTATCTGGTGATGCGGATGCGGTGGTTTTGCCGGTGAATGTGTCGTGTGCTCCGAGTGACGGCAGCCCGAGCTATCGCGTGCGTGTGTGTGGGCGTGGAGGAATTCTTCTGCTGCCAGTGCTGAGGCTCAGTATGAGAATTATACTTTCAGTGGCTTTGATGTGCGCATCCATAGCAGAAATGGTGTGCTGTGTGCTGTGTGCCATGTGGCCCATGCGGTGCACACATGTAGCAACTGTGCTGCCAGCTGTGCAACGGAAGAGGAAGGGGCCATCGTTGCCTTCACGATGAATGTGACGACACACAAATACGCCGGCCCTTATGAATTGTGGCGGCGTCAAATTTCTCCCGATGGAGCCATCCATCCGCCTGCACGGAGCAGCGATGCTGGCCAGAAGGGCATCTGTCAGTTGCCGCCGCCCCGTGAAGGGAAGGATGACACAAAATCTGGTGGGACAACTGCACCACAAACTAATGCTGAGCCGTCACGCCAAAACGAGGATTGGCGACAGTCTGCAGCGGCTGACGGACCCAACACCGTCGATCCGAGTCCCGCATCCAACACGGCAACCAGCACTTCTGAGACGAGGCCTGAGTTTGCTTATGTTCAGAAGATAAAAGTGGCTTTGAATGCATTGGAAACGAAATCTGTGCCCATCACGGAGCCGGTTACTTTACAGCGGTTGAGTAAATTGGCGTTGGATTCACGCGACATGACGCAAAATTGATCCTTCGTGATTTATGTGGTGACAGCACTGCGCGTGTGTGCGTGTCTCGGCTGTTGATACTTCTGGGACTGTGTGGAGTTGTGGCACTACTGTAAGCCAAAGAGTGTGGAATTGCGACACCACACGGGGAATATGTGCTGTCGTTTTTGCGGTTTTTTAATTTTAATTTTTTTAAAATGTTTTTGCTGTTGCTTCTGGTATTTTGTTTGAATAACCAGTTTCTCTTTTATGTTTTTATGGTCGGTTGCTGCACACTGTTATGAGCGACGTGTTTCTCCTTCTTTATTTTGTTTTTTTCTTGTTGCACACACGCGGTGCCGGCTCCGCTACTGTGCGTCCCACGGACTGCACAAAAGGAGGATTGGAAGAAAAGGCCGGATGTCGCATAAAATGTAAGGGATGTTGTGTGGGCTGGTGGAGTAATAAGATCTTTTTCCCTTTTTCATTACATTTTTTACTTGTGCAGTTAATATTCATACGCACGTGATCGTCTTGTGCTGCATGGCACACAAAATGGAAGTTCGGGCGATTCATTTTAGTTTCTTTTTTTTTTTTTTTTTAATCCCTGCGGACTTCTTTTCGTCTATGCCGTGTCCACTGCCACTGTGTG
>NW_001849485.1:9084-32303 GCF_000209065.1 Trypanosoma cruzi
GGCGCAGCTAAGGGCGGCCGTGCCCTTTTGCATCACGTTGGTTTATTTGTGTTTGGGCGTTGCTTGGTGTGTGCCGACGCGTGACGAACGCCTCAACCGCTGTGGCTCCTGCTTCTGGTGGTGGTAACAGTTGCTGTGTTCCCGGTGCACTGTTTTTTCTCCTTGTTCCGTGTGTCTGTGTGCGTGAGTTGTTGTTGTTTTTGTTATTGACTGCGGCGAGGATGATGGCGCCACTCACTGTGGATGCTGGCAGTGCTTACTGTTTCACCCTTTTATTGGCAGTTTTTTTCTTTACTTCTCACCCACTGACACAGTAGGAAGCTACTACCAAACGCTAATTGCTACTGTGAAATTCGAGGGCTCTGGAAGAACCAACAGCACGCACAGCGCCCACACACACATATTTGTATGCTCTCACGTGTTGCTGCAGTCAAGGCGCCCCGCACACACAACCGTCGCCGCGTGACCGGATCCAGCGGAAGGAGGAGGGAAGGAAGAGAGAGTCAACCGCAGAGGCCCAAAAAGTCCCGGCATCTCCTCCATTTTGTGCTTCTTCTACTTGTCGTCATGGTTTGCGGCGGCAGTGGAACTGTGACTGCGGATGAGGTGGAGGAGTCAGCTGAACCAAAGTTTGAGTGGAAGGGCATCACTGAGGGTGCTGGTGTAACTGTGGACTCGTTGGGCGCTCCCGGCCTTCTAAAAGTGGGGAGTGACGTGTTTGCCGTTGCCGAGGCGCAGTGCAAAGAGACGAAGGAAGGTAAAGATAACTTTTTTTCTGGCGTTGCATCCCAACTTTTTTCGACAGAAGCTACTGCTGACACACCGGTGGAAGTGCTGAATGAAGTGAAAGACACGGGTTTTGGAGAAAGCCCCTTCCACAGAGGTGAAGAAAGTAGATGTGAGCCGACCAACAACAGTTGTGGAGGGAAATGATATTTACATGCTTGCTGGAAAATACAGCCGGAAAGCTGCCACTGGTGTTCAGGAGAGAGATGCAGTTGACCGTGGATTTTTGCTGGTGAAAGGGGAAGTCGGTGGTGAAGAAAGTGGCAGTGGCAAAGGAATCCAGTCGAAGGATACCAAAAGTCTTCTGCGGACACCTTTCTGCGAGCAACACGAATTTTTAACAGGACTGGTTGGCGGCGGTGGATCGGGTGTTAAGATAAAGGACGGTACGCTTGTGTTCCCAGTGGAAGGTATAAAGAAGAAGGAGAATGAGGGGACTGAGGAGGATGAAAAAACCGTTTCGCTGATCATATACACCTTGAGTGCTGCGAGTTGGACGCTGTCTAAGTGGATGTCTGCCGATGGCTGCGGTGATCCTTCTATGGTGGAGTGGGAGAAGGGAAAACTCATGATGATGACTGCGTGTGATGATGGCCGCCACAGGGTGTACGAGTCCGGTGACAAGGGGGATTCGTGGACGGAGGCACTCGGGACACTCTCGCGCGTGTGGGGCAACAAACGGGATAAAAACGTGAAACTCGTTAGAAGCGGGTTCACCACAGCGACGATTGACGGTGTTGATAGTGATAAGAGAACTGTGATGCTCGTTACTCTGCCGGTGTATCCCGAGAAGGACAGTAAAAATGGAAAAGGGTGAACTCCATCTTTGGCTGACGGACAATGCGCACATTGTTGGCATTGGGCCGGTACCCGGTGATGATGACGTTGCCGCCAGCACCCTGCTGTACAAAAGTGGTAAAGATGGTGGTAATGAGAAGGAGTTGATTGCACTGTACGAGAAAAAGAAGGGCGATGGGAAACCATCACCCGGTATGGCCTCTGTGCTTCTGACTGAGCAGCTGAAGCGGGTGAAGGAGGTGCTGGCGACGTGGAAGGAAGTGGACGAACGTGTCTCCCAGCTGTGCCCGTCTAAAAGTGATGCGGAGCGTGCCTCAACTAGCAGTACCTGCGGCGCTGATAAGATCACGGATGGGCCGGTTGGCTTTTTGTCCGGCAAGTTCTCTGATGGCAAATGGAGGGACGAGTACTTCGGGGTGGACGCCACAGTAAGTAATAAAGAAGCGGCGGAGCAGGTGGATAGTGGCGTGAAGTTTACAAGCCGTGGCGCAGGGGCGGAGTGGCCTGTTGGCGCGCAGGGGGAGAATCAGCTGTACCACTTCGCTAACTACAACTTCACTCTTTTGGCGACGGTGTCCATTCACGAGGTGCCGGAGGGAGATACCCCCATTTCTTTGATGGGTGTGAAGATGAATGATAATGGGAAGACTGTACTCCTGGGACTGTCGTACAACAAAAAAGAAGAGAAATGGATGCTACTGTGTGGTGAGGAAAAGTCTAATGAGCTCAGCAGCCCTTGGAAGCCAGGGAAAACACACCAATTGGCCATTGTGCTGCAGAACGGCAACCAGAGCACCGCGTACGTCGATGGTGAGCGCGTGGGGAACGAAACGTGTTCACTGAAAAATATGGAATCAAACGAGATCTCGCACTTCTACATTGGATTGGGTGGAGGCGATGCAGGAAGCCAAGAAGAAGTGTCCGTGACCGTGACGAACGTCCTGCTGTACAACCGTCCGTTGAGTGCTGCGGAGGTTGGAGCCCTCAACCCAAATAAAGTCCCCATTCCACCTCCGGTAGGTGGAAGTGCGTAAGGAACATTGTTGCAATCTCCTTCTGACGGGCAACCGCCGTTGGAGCGTGAATCGTTGAATGAAAATGAGGGTGTGGGCGGTGGCAGGGCATCCGCATCAGAACCGTCCACTGTAACGACTTCCTCAGGAAAAGGGCAATCCGCAATCCAGCTGTCGTCGGGAACATCTCTCGGTGGAAGTAAAAACGTGGATGTCGCTTCTTTGTCTGTGGGTGATCCAACGATGGAAGTGGAAGCTGGAGATACGGTGCCGGGAGACAAACCACCTCAAACTTCTGCGGGCACTCCCGCCACAGCAGATGCAAACGCTCCTACCGCTGAAACCGTGGGGCATGTTGACCCCGCAGTGACAACTGGGGTGAGCGTGAGCTCCGGTGAGAGTGGGGAGACGGTGGGAGGAGAGGATGGGCAGGGAGAGGCCCATTCACGGGTCAGGGAAGTAAATGCTACGGCACTCAGCAGCAGCCTCGGAAATTTGTCGCAGGGGAATAACAGCGATGCTGGCACCGTGCGTGAGAGCGGACTGCTGCCGCTGCTTCTTCTGCTGTTGGGACTGTGGGGGCTTGCTCTGTGAGGAGTGACTGGCTGCCGCGTGGGACACTCGCGACCTCCTCCGCACAGAATTACTTCTCCCGGGAACTATTTTCTCACCTCAGATAACTTTTTTCTTTCCTTTTATTTGTTTGTGATTTTTATTTGCTTTTCAGTACTCTTTTTTATGTTTCACTTTTTTTTTTCAATTTTTCTGTTTTGTTTTTTCTCATAATCCCCCATAACTTCTCTTTTGCTTTTGGGGCAATCACTATGGACGTTTTTTTTCTTTTCTACTCTTCCCTCTTTTAATTGCTTCTTGCTGCACTCTTCCTGTGAGGGGTGCCGTGTGTTTCCCGCCCAACTGCTCCACTCGCACATACACCGACACGCTCATGACGACGGCCCTGTGCGCCACGCCTGCTGCACGCATGAGGAGGGGCCGCGACGAACGGCGCGCTGAGGGAGCCGTGACGTGTGGGCGTGCGACGAGGGCCTGTGGGGCGGAGCACACATTTCTTTCCCTCTTTTTCTTTTTTTTTTGCGGTCAGGGCTGGCAGACACTCGCAGCGCCACACAGACACAGCCACACCCTGCCGCCGTTTATTTTTATTTTTATTTTTGTGGATGGTGTTTGCTGCCACCGTGCGTGATTGGAGAGGTTGGGGCTGTACCGCATGCATCGCTGCCATCCATCTGTGCTTCTTGCTGCGCTGATGATGTCTTCCCTGTGCTTCTTTTTTTTTTTTTTGCTTCTCCAGCGCACACGCACACAGACATGACTAGTTGCACGGTGCTCTGAAAGAATTTGTTGGCGACGGCGGGACGCCTTTTTGCATTCCGCTTGGGGCCGGCTGACGCGGCTGCACGATGCCCGTCATGCGTGACGGTGTTGCCTGCTCTTGGGGTCATTTTTATCACTTTTTTTTTTTTTGCTTTGCTGTTTGCGGGCGTCGCTCGGTGCGTGCGCTGCTTGGTGTGTGCTGGCGCATGACGGACGGTGCCACAATGGCCTACTCTGGCAATGACAGTCGATGTGCTCTCGGCACACATCCACACACTCTTTATTGTCTCTCTGTGGGAGTGATTGCAGTTTGCCAGTGCTGCGAGCGTGATGGGGACCACGACGGCGTCACCCCTCGAGAATGTCCCACGATCTGTCGGTTGTGGAGGGGCGAGCCGGTTTGCCTGCAGCTCGACTGACAGAACCGCACAGTCGTTTCATTGCGGTCACTCTGACGGCATCACCCGCTGCGGTGGTGTCCTCAAGAGCCGCGGCCCCGATGAGGATGGCCTCGCAGTTATCTAGCAGCTCAGGACTTCCGGCCCTTCGCTCCTTAGGATTGCTCTTGCTGTCCGACTGGCGCAGCACCATCCCGACATGGTTCTTCTGCAGGGGTGCAGGCATCAGTGTGCCCAGCGACGAGGCTCATTGGCTGCAGTTTCTTCCACCAGACGTGCAGTGGGCGTGCCGGTGGCGTGGCCCTCTTGGTGCGCCACACCTTGCCGTGCGAGCGCCTATCGCTGCTGGAACCAACTGCGTGGAGACCACCGCCTTCCGCGTGTGCCCACCGGCCAGCCCCAGCATGTACGTGGTGAACCTCTGCAGCCTTCCCTGGAAATTGCCCACGCTACTCACTTTGCGGGCACCATTCTTCGCCTTTGTCTTGCAGCCCCTATCGCGGGCAACCCGAATTTACACCATGAGCTGCGGGACGGTCGATCACCGTCAACAACGGCAGGAGAGGACTTCACCGCCACCCCAAGCGGCATGGAGATTGAGCTATCCGACGACCCGGCACAGGCAACGCGTATCAGCGGCCGCCACGTCTTGTTTCCCGACGTGACTGCGCAACGCGTACTGCGTGTCTCCCACTGGACGTCCACCAGTTTACATGGACTTGGACCAACCTCTGGTATTGTAGACTGCAGGGACGGAGGACGGCATCCTGCGACAGGCAGGCATGCTGCCACGACGGAAAAATGCCGTCGTTGTCATGCATGAAACCGACTGGACAGCAATCACTTTTCGTCGGCGTTCATGCACGTTGCCGACCGCACGCTGGTTGCCTTGGGTGCGGACGGCCGTGCATGTGCTGCGGCAATGCCATTTGCTGTGTCACTTGTGGCCACATGGGCTACCGAGCACAGCCCGAGAATCAGTGCCGACAGGAGCGGGGCCGCTCTGTTCTGCATCGTTTCACGCTGACGGTCTGACGAGGATACGGCCGACCATCGCCTGGGCGGTGGGAAGCCACGCGTCAAGTCCCACCCTGTGCGCCTGCTCGGCGATGCGATTGATCGATTTCTCAATTTTGGTTTGCACGTCACCGCCGCTGCACAGCAGTTCGTGCCCCTTTGCTGTCGACCGTGGCTGGGCGCAGGAGCTGGGGCGCCGCAGCAGCACCATGCGGTCCTTTCTCGTTGGGTGCGTTCACAGTGCGTTGCACCACGGTATCGAGGCAACTGCTCCGTGTCCAGCCCTCACTCATCTCCACAGCCTGGAAGTGCGGCACCGCGACAGCTGCACGGCATCTCTTGGCCCACGCGCATCAAAGAAGGATACTTCTGCCCACCTGGCAGCCAATCTAGCACCGCTGCGGAGGATTGTTGGGTTCCTCGAACCCACACAGCACGAACGCCTCACATTTCTTTGGTATATTGAGGAAGAGCGTGGCGCAATCTGCTCGGAAACCATGCCTTATTCAATACATGGGAATGCAGTGACGAGTATTCCGCTGCCGAGAGATGCTGTACTTGACGGAATGCGACGCGTCTGTAGCCACATGGGGATCTTCCCGCACCACACCCACGCCCCTCATGCTGAGCAGCGAATTTTCGTCTGCGACACTGTGAGCTGCGACGGGGTGGGCGTTCTCCAGCCACGGCACGCCCAAGACGCCCCGGATGGCTCGTCGTCTCTCGCTCAGCATGCATCTGGATCCGCTGCAATGCCACTTGACTCCCCGGACAGCCGAGCTGCCTGTGGGGCATCACCGCACAGCTGCTGGC
Source organism: Trypanosoma cruzi (assembly GCF_000209065.1). Lineage (NCBI taxonomy): Eukaryota > Euglenozoa > Kinetoplastea > Trypanosomatida > Trypanosomatidae > Trypanosoma > Trypanosoma cruzi. Next base: position 15,245 of record NW_001849485.1, read on the forward strand.
AGCCTTGCATGCTCCTGCCGAGCGGAGCGTCCTGCCACTGAGCATTGTCTCAGACAATTCCCAGCTTCCCGCCTGGCAGCAGCATCCCAATCGCCTACACGAGTTCCTGCCGCCACAGACTCCCTCTCGGCGATGGAATCACTCCGCCTTGGCTCGCTGGAGGTGCACGACGACGTCACCGAAGAGATTTGTACCGTGCCACTTTCACAGGCGGCTCGAGGTCGTACAGCTGGCCTCACATTTTCCCCATGGCACCGCGGATTCCCACGCAACGAGACAGCGGACGCGGACACCGTCATGGCACGATCCCTCCCGCAAAACTGCGCCAATGCCTAGCACGTGAACATCCTCACTCCAGTCGGACCAACGTACTGGAGGGATGCCCAGAGGACACAGGAAGGCGCTCACACCGCGTGGCAGTCCCTTGTCGGTCTGGCGAGGACTGTATTCCTGTTTCCGACCGGACATTGTGCCCCGAATGACAGCTGTGCCCACCGGCAAGATACGACCCATGCCCACTCTTTGACCGCCTTGCAAAAGCCCTGCACACCACAAGCAGCTCTGTGTCGATCGTGCCACCCATCTCTCACCAACGACACCGACCGTTGCATCGCCTATAGTGGTCGAAATTTTTGTTTCCAATTATGAATGGTGGGAATGAGAGACACTCTCTTTCAATATCTGTTTGCGTGTTCATACACTGGACACCAAACAACCCTGAATTATCCGCTGCTTGGAGGAATTTCGCGAGCTCTTGCCCACAAAGGTGCTACAGTCGGCTGATCGTTTTCAAGCGGTCGCTGCATCACACGTTGTGGCCCAAATTTTTGTATGAGCTTGTGAGAAGGATGATCTCGGGAGAGCTGGCTAACTTAATTAATGTATGTATATCCTTATAAATGAAGGCTTTCGTTATGATACTTCCTACCGTATGAATTTTAGGGGAAGAATTTCATTTTTGGGGTCATGGAACCGATAGAGGCAGTGTGTGTTTTTTTTTTTTTTTACAGACACACATGTAAGTTTAAGGAAATGGCATTTGTTCCCTACACACACTCCGAGTGGTGTGATATTGACTCCCGTCTCTGGGACATGGTGTGCCAGTGTGGCGAGACCCAGGTGCAGATGATGTTCATTAATGGTGACCAGATGTCGGACGAGACGTTACCTGTGGCCGCATCATCGACAGGCTTATGCTTGTTCCATGGACCTACCTCTAAAGCATGGCAGGATTCTACTCTTATTGGAAATATTGCGAATCTACGGGCGACTCAGATCCCTAATTTAGAGACACAAGCGCTCCTGCCCGCCATGGGGGTAGCCCGGGAGTTGGGGCACCAACAAGGGCTCATCACTGCTGAAAGGAGCGCCTGAATTTTGATTACGCTAACGCCGTCGCGGACGTGCAGAATCGGAATGATCAGCTTAACTCGCGGGTTGAGGAGGCGCATATTAACCTATCGGTAAGGGAATCCAATATCGCCGGGGCCGGCAACCAGTTCCTAGAACTACAACAGCAGTTGGAGAACACTCGCGCACAATTACGGGAGCGCGAATTCAACTTGGGAAGGCTCACGGGTCAACTCCAGGAACGGGAGGCACGCCATAATGCACAACAACCCGCGCGGGAGGCGGAGACGGCGGGGCGGGACGAGGCCCCCGCTACTCGACACGTTGCTAACGATGGCGTATCTACACTCCCGCATCAAACGGATATCTTGATGGCTGGAGGCGTGCCTAGCAGCGCGGCCCGACACAGTTCGGCGGCTTACAGACGCCCTCACGGCAATGTTGGGAGACCACATTTCCACCCTTCCACGCCGTTGCCTTCCCGCACTTCTCCCCTGGAAGCCCAATTGCCTATGGAAGAGGACCGCAGTTTCTGCGCATTTGGCGTCACCACGTGGCCCACGTGTATATGGAATGAGGGAGCTTCCGGAGTCGTTTTCGACCTCCGGTGCGCATACCAATGCTGGCAACAGGAGAAGGAGCAGGTTAAACTTGCCTTTGACAATTTGGTCGAGTGGATCGGCGTGCTGGAAGGCGGGCAGGATCCCACCGATCGCTTCATGAATTTGGGGAGGTCCCTACTGAATACATTCCGGATGCGGCTCACGATTGCATCCGATCCCGGCATCCGGCTTTCCAAACTGCGCGCCCATCTTTACACCGCTGTTCACCAGACGGACGCTTACGCGAGGGCAGCCCAGCTTCTCATCGATCGGCGAGAAACCCCACGCACTGTGCGATGCCAACGTTGTCATATCTTTGGACACGAGGCATCTACATGCAATGTGCGCCCCAGAGGGAATTACTCATAATACAGGCGCCCATCAAAAAACGGCAGTGGGGCTGCCGCACGCCGCTCATGAATGCTGACGACGGCAGCCCCATCCATTCCGCCACCTCCGGCTATTACACACGGACGTTGCACCGCACCGCCGACGCTCCACCCGATCTTTCAAATTGCCCGACGCAATCGTCGGGAAGGGCGATGGAGCTTATCCGCCAACGACGCTCGACTGTGGTACGAAGAATCGCCGACGTCTCCGCTTTGGGCCAGTTATATGAGGAGAGCGAACGAGGTCGCTCGAGAGATGTGGGCCCCGCCAAAGTGGGAGCAGAGAATGTCCCCAGCGGGGCAATTGGCAGCCTTTTGCTGCACGCACGAACTTCCGATGAACGAGGAGAGCTGCGCGGCCTTTTTGTTGGCAATATTAGATGTGGCGCCATGGACTCGACTACAGTACGCCAGGATGCTGTGGTCCATGTCGGAAATGAATCGAACCCCGTTGGAAATGATGATTCTGGGGCTACAAAAAATTGCGGCGCGATCGGAGACGAAACAGGCGCGCCCCTTGACAAAGGAAGAGATGAATCAAGTTATCCGCAGCCGGACAGATTGGAAGGAACGTGTTGTCTTACGACTTGCGTGGATAACGGTGAGTCTTTGATCCGAGGTTGCGGCCTTAACGCCCAAAAATTTTATAATGGAGGCGGACGGGACCATAATTTTGGATTGGCCCGTGGCGCCGAAGACGGCGAGGGCGGATCCCCACCGCGCCTCGCGGTCCGTGAGGATACGAGGGCAGGACGCGTTCGACACTATAAAGCTATGCAGGACACTTCAAGAAAACGAAAAGCTCACGAATATTACGGCTGCCCACGTGGGGCGAGCTCTGGCTCCTTGGAATGCCACGGCGCATTCCATAAAACGCGGTGCGTTGAGGCACGCTGCTGAAATCGTGGAGACATACAATTTGGACCCACACGTGATCTCGCAGTTGGCAAAGCACGTCAATCCGTTCGAACTTCCCCAGAATACTGTTCGATATTTGGGGAGGTACACCACAATGCTGACCCAGGTGTCGTTGCTGGTCGCATTGATGTGAAGAGAGAGACTGCGGAAGGGCAGGAACCCTGGTTGAAAGCAGAGGAGCGTTTTTCCACTATTTTTATCACCACGCTGCTACAATAACGAGACACACGACAAGGACGCGTCTGGCCACTCCACAAGAGAAACAAACCATCCCGCTACAGCGAGTCAACGTGCCCGTATTGAATCTAGAGTGGATCATGAGTCGGTTGAACCCGGCCACCTTGGAGAGTCTCATGCAAGTTTGGGGACGCGTCGGGCGGTCCCCTTTCCTCCGTCTTCCTCCGGTAAAGCGCGCGAAGGCTCACGGAGGATTCCAACCGCTGACGCGCGTTTGTTACGAAAAGCAGGAATAATCGAGGACGCTTCGTCCACAATAACAGGCGGATGGATAATACCCTTTTTCGGTTGTGGAGGAGAAACCCGCCGGTTTGCGACGACGATGGATCGCGTGGCCACGCGGCAAGAACAGCGACGACCCTTCTGAGGCGAATGTTCCTCTTTTACACATTTCCCATTATTCGCCACCTGTGATGGCTGAGGCCGCTTCCTGCCTGGATGTGAAGGCATCCTTTTTTCAAGTCTCTTTACCGCGGGAGACTCGGCATCTCTTTTGATGTCGCGTGGAGGACGGCACGCTGGTGGAGCTCACACGGCCCCCAATGGGATACAAGGCCAGCCCAGAAATTCTCCAGATTATTATTACTTCAGCAATCGCCGGGGTGACGACGGTGGTTCACTTCCTCTGGGCCGCACCTCCATTGGTGCGCATCGACGTTTGGATCGGTAATATACGCATTGCAGGGTCGAAAAGCGATGCGACATTGTGGGAAGCCCAAGTGCTTCGTAATCCGGACAGTTGTCACGCATCCATGCGGGAGGATCGCGAATCGGGCGCTACGCATTACACCTTTCTGTGGGTGCTGTTTGATCACACTCCGGACGGTATCTCTGAGTGAGAATTTGTCCGCTCTGTGCGCGCCATGTCGGCGCTTAATTCTTTAACCATCGCGGAATGGAGGTTACGGCGTCACGCTTTTTGTACGCGGCTGCCATTTTGGGCACGCGTTTATATGACTACTACTTTTTTATCAAGGCAGTGCGACGACGATTATCCGCACTTAACCAAGGGATTGTGCAGGAGACATCCCCGGCGAACCTTCCGCCGGCAGCGGTTGGTTTTGGGCGAGAGATTGCGACACATCATCGAGAATATAATCGTAGGCGAATCATCAAGCCCTCTGAAAAGGCATCGGCCGCCATCATCACGGATGCATCGCTCCATGGATGGTGAGCCGTTTTTATTCCAGACTCCGGCGACGTTAAAATTGCCGGAGGAAAATGGAAGAGGAAGCCTTTTCTTATCATGCAGGCCGAGGCGCGCGCGGTACGCTTAGCCTTATCGGCCTTTTCCGCCATCTTGCCACCCACCATGGACATTTGGGTGAACAACACTTTGCTGCAAGGAGCGGCGAATAAAGGCAGCTCGAAATCGCATGCGTTGACTTGGGAGCTGCAACGGACATATGAATTTTTGGACTCTTGCGGAATAAAGGCATTCTTTGCATACGTACGGTCAGCAGAAAACCCCGCAGACGGCATATCACGCGGTCGTGTGTTTACACTTCAGGACTTGGCGAGGGGGTGGAACTTGCGAAGGGGAGCGGCGGGGTCTTGTGGCTGGAGGACCCCAAAATTTGCCAGTTCGTAAGTAATTATGTTCTGAGGACAAAAGACCACGTGAGTGGCCCACAGAATATATATATTAAGAAAAACATTGAGGCAACTAACTGCCTCTGCATTAATCCCCTCTTTTTTCCCTATCTTGTTTGGTTTCCATAGATTATTTCAGGATCCGGCCAGCTGCCCAGAAGATTATTCCCTGTTAAATTTCACGACAAACGCAATGCGCTAATTTCCCCAATTATTTCCTCAGCTTTCTGCCCTATCCCTTTTCTACAAGATTATTTTATTCTCATTTCTCGGATTTTAATTACAAATTCAGGTGTTAACGAAAACTGGTATTGGTGTACCTTTCCGTTCCAGAACGCCACAATCCCCTTTTTTCCCTCCTCGCTCACATTATTGGAATTGTCGGCATCACATCTCTGCCAGCCATTCATCGGCATGTTGTCTGCCTGCTGCACATAAATAATCTCCCACGACATGTCTTGGGATGATTCCTCCCAACCATTAAAATATGCCGCCAGGCACTCAGTGAACTGCCGCACAGTGCTGGCGGTGGTGTGGTGCCCACCCGCCGTAGCCATCCGCAGCCCAAACACCGTCATTGGATTGGACTCCGAGAAAAAAAGGCGTCCACCAGCGGAAAGTTTGTGGCCCACGGTTTGTACAGCACCCCGTACTTTATTTTACGGATCGTTTTTTTCATATTCACTTGGCAGCAAACCCTCATCTCCCTTGGGATGCAATTCAGGGGCCAACTTCAAAACGCAGGGCTTTGCTTGACGTCCTGTTGGCGGCTCAAACTCCGTGAGTTTCGTCGCCATTACCTTTACAAAGGCACTCTCCGTGAACGATTTCAAAGCAAACCATCCAAAAAATATTGGCAAAATATTGTCCTTCGACGCCAACATCAGCCTCAAAAAGCCATTTTATTTTGTTGCACTTGGGAAGCGTTCCAATGCCCGTTCCTCGAGGTAAGCAGATATCGGTGCATTGAAAAGGATCACACCGCCTGCGTATATTTCCCGAACAACCTTCACAAGCTTGTGGGACGGATCCTCAGAATACCATGGCGACTCACCTCCCCGTGAAAAGTACTCTTTCACAGTTACCTCGTTGATCGATTGCAGTGCAAACTTCACCGCTCCACAGCGTTTTTTTTTTTTTTTTTTTTTTTGTTTTTTTTTTTTTTTCTGCTCTTACCAGTCGTAGTAACTACACCTCAATTGTGCAGCTCTGGTAAGCGTACGAAGGAATTCAGTAGCAAGGATAACCTTACTCCGCGGGCAGCCATTATAGAATGGCTCCAACATCTGCCCTTCCGGCCCGTAAAACTAAGTAACAACTACTCATCGGGTTTGAAGCATGAACAGCAGGCGCTTAGCTTCCTCTCTAGCAAAGAGTACTAGACCCTGGCACCACGTTGAGGTGGCCGGCTGAGCCAGGGGCTCCACAGCGTTCATTAAACGCCTCCTCATCAAAGACGTGACGTGGAATCGGTCCCAAAAGATACATGTGTTTTTTGACCTCTTTCCAGTATTCTGCTTGTTTCTCTTTAGTCTCATTACGCGTTATCCATGCACACATCGCCTTCACATCCATCTCGTCGGGGCAATTCACGATGATTCGCGCGGCTTGTGGTTGCTTCGCCCACCCATCACAGTTGGTTACCTTTGGCAATGACACCGCAATCATGCCCCATCCAGAAGTAGGCGCAAAATGTCTCGGTGGCGGCGTTCCCTTCTTTGCCACATCGTAGATAATATACACATTCCTCCCATGCCCCCTCAAACTTCTCAACTCAGAGATGCATATGTCCTCATCGCCGTATCTTGTTACCGCTCTGGATGGTCTTGTCAGACACGTACGCATCTCCTCCACCAAAACAGTGGACTACCACTTGGATTTTCTCGACATCGTCGTGCAGCAGCTGGTAGAGGAGGTGCGAACCGGCAGCCACCGATTTCCCTATCCCGGGCGTCCCAATCAACACACGCCGCTTGGGCGTAAAGTCGGTCCCACCGTGAGGGCTGAGCCACGCGGTTAGATCGCCCTTGACGATCTGCCACACTCGATCCACCTCACAGTTTACAAAAACGTCCTTAGGAAGATCCTGTATCGTATTCCACGAGTACGGCCATCCCTTCTCCGAGGTGAGCACCATCAACACGGGAGGTGCCGCACCGAATTGCTGCACAGCGTCATTCTTTTCGATAGCGTCGTCAGCTTTCTTGTACGTCCATGACTGTTCTGGCTTCCCCTCATGCACCCCCATTCCCGTCCCCGTTTTCTTTCGCTCCACGCCCTCCGGAACTTCCACCGCATGGCTCCACCTCGCATTGTGCACAGACTCGTACACTCCCTCCAGTTTCTCCGGTGCGCTCGTCGTCGTTGGGTTCCTCGCCTCCTCGGCAGCTGCATCCAAGAAATGTTTGGTGGAGTTATGAACAGCTGCTTTTACCTCCGCAGCAGCTAATGACCGCCCCGGTGGATTGTTGACACCCTTATCGCAAAGCTTGCGTATATCCTCATCGAAGATCGCTTCACCCTTTACAGCTCGCTTCATACTCAAATAATGACCTGGTGCCTGTATTTCGTTCAACGCTCCTTTATCACGGATATACTTCGTGGGGTCCTTGAAAAACTCCTCCAGCAAGACATCCCGATTGGTGTCCACAATGCCCCTGCCGCCCAGTTTCACCGCAAGAACGTCGTTCAGCTTCATTTCATTGACGCGAACTCTTCCTTTAAACAGTACCTCTTCGATATTAGTGGAAATGGTAAATTTCATTTCTTGCGTTCGTCTTAGCCTTTCCTCTGCCTCCCGCCTCGCTTCTGTCAGTACCTGCGTGAGTACTCCGTTTGGTTTTCCCCTTGCAAGAGGAGTGATCGTATCCTTTTCGTTCATAGTCCCTACGTTGCCCGAGAGAGAACACACCTTCGTGAAGTGGCTTAGTAATGGCCTCCAGCGCTTGGTACGTAGTTAAGTTAAGAATTTCTTCAGGAAGCCGCTGGTCTTGTACGTAATCATCCGGCTCCTGAACAAACATCTCCATCGTTACATTGCATTCTTTCATCAACGGCCGCCCTGCCGCCAACACAATTCCAAAGGAAATCACTCAGCATCATGTTGGTGCTGCTCATGGTCCACTGCGGCCACACTTTACTCCCCGCCACATGTCGAGCCGCAGCGTCGGAACCATCACAAGAGCCACGGCGAGGTGCCATCACAACACCCGTGCGGTGAAGCATCCCACTCGCACCGCCCAACTGCGGCCAGCAGGCGCCGCGGGCTCCAAAGGACACTCGCGGCTGTTTCGTCCCGCAGTCCCAATGGCGTTGGGCGTGGCACTCGCACGGCGGGGCGGTCGGTGCGCCATGCAGCCGCACTGCAACGCCTGTCGGTGAAGCAGCCGGGGCCCACCGACCCGCAGCAACGCGACGTCTAATCGGCCCCAACACCGCCACATTAACGCCCTGCATATTTTATGATTCACGTTGTCTGTCCGTTTGCCCCATTACCAACACAAAAAATAAGTGCACACCTTCACAAAAGGGAAGGAACAACGAATAAAAAGGAGGCACGATCCCACCGTCCCGCCGCGGGCCAACACTCTCGTCCACCCACCACCATTGCCGCACAGGGGACCGCAGTCACATCGCAGAGTCAACACCACAATGTGCACCGCACCATCGTGCAGTGAACAATGGGCGAGACGCGGCCATACATCGCCCCGCTCCATTTTACCGCCCCTCAGGTTTTGCGTGCCCACACAAAGTAGCAAACAGAATCAGAGTGCACACAAACCCAATCAACCCCCTCACTCGATGAAGCGCATTACTTCGCATGGAGTGACAGTTAAGGACAAAACCAGCAGTAGCAGGCTGCATGGAATTTCCCTGCCAACCCTGCAAAGAGACAAAACAACTCTGCGGAGTCAAAGTGGCGGCCCCTCGGTGTTGCCCGCAGTCCACATGGCAGGAAAAATTCCACGCACGCATAGTTCCAAATCCCTCGCTGTTTGAGTGCCCAACAGAACAGGTAAAAAAAATACCTGCGCGCAAGACGGAATCAAATACGTGAAAAAGTCGGCCTGCTTTCTCCGATGGCGTTGGCGAGCAGTCCACACAATCCAATCAAGGTGGCACGCCGGACAGAATGGCGTCCGTCAATCAATAAAAAAATGCGACACTGAAAGGGAGCAGAGAAAAGATGGCGCATGCGATTGCCAGTGACAACTGTGAGCAAACCGCCAGCACCAACTGAGGTGCCGAGGAGCACGTTTGTGTAGAACTGGACGTCAGGCAGAGAAGATAAATAAAACAAAAGGGCAGCAAACCCTCTCGTTCAATGTCTCCTGACCGCGACACCAGAATCAAAATATCATGGACGATAAGAGCGGTAACTCCTTCTCCAAAACATCTTGTCAAGAAGCCGCAGGACCTCAGGAAGGGAAGAAGGCAGCGGCGGCAGCCACAGCGGGGGAGGCAATAAAACGGCTGGCAGGCACCTTCATGTCGACGCGCACACCACATCCGAGTGGGCTGGGAGCACTGATCGAACCGCTCGGAAACACACGCATCAAATCCGCAAAACAAAGTCGCGTTGAATCGACAATAACTCCGCGCCCAAAACAAATTTAAAAAGTGGCGTTTTTCAAGGGGGAATCCGCTTTTCCGACGACGGCACGGACGCCTCGCAGAAATTTCTTGCAAATCTCCCTTCGCAGGTCCGCAAAAAAAACGCGGCGTAATAAAAAGAAAGGCGCAAAGACGCAAGAAAAAATAATCCTCCCAACCGACCAGGTGGCAGGCCGCCCTCGCGCAATTAAAAAAAAACACAACTTCACTCCGGTCTTGTCGTGGTGGTCGTCTCGCAACTATTTTTTTCCTTCTCGTCGCAGTGCACATCCCCCTCCCACAAATCATTTGTTCGGGCCATGTTCCTGCGGCCAAACATCGCGCTGCTGCATCCCGCGGCACAGTCCTCGGCACAGAAGTGATGGGAGGAAGAGGGACCGCAGGAGGTGCGAGCAAATCCAAATTCGGTGGCGGTCGCTGCAGCGAAGATTGACGTCCCACGCGGTGTCCCTTTTCTAGGTCCGGTCCTCACCGTGCCATGCTCTCAGCGTGCGGTGCGCCGGCCGCGCCGAACATCCACACGTGCTTGCGTCTCACCGTCGCTCCCAGCCCCGTTCGTTGGCTACATCAGGGATGCCGCCATCCAGAGACGGGCATAAGGACGTTGCATCCAACAAAACCTTCAGAGGCACCCGGTGGGCCAACGACGACCGTCACTGCGGGGTGTGTAGCCCTTCCGCCGCTCACCTCAAATTGCACTTCTACGCCTCCTCGAGCAGCAGCAGCAGCAGCATAAATACACCGGTCCACTAGGGGCCGTCACCAGCCATTGCAGGAAGACCACTGTGCCTCAGTGCTATGAAACCCGAATTGCATTGACGGGCCACTTCGGAAAATCCTGTCGCATCCTCCCCCAATTATGCGGAAACACATCCGTCGTGCATGTGTCCACCGCAGCCAAATGAATCTGGTCCAAGTACCCTCCAAATCAAATTCCCCTTTCCTCAAGCCATTCCTTCATTCCATACGCCCTGACCCTCATCCGCACGTGCTCACTCACACAAACCGCCATAGACAGATGGTGGCCGCCCAACGCCCCGGAAAAACATGCCCAGCACGCACGCGCATAACAAATGACATGCGCAAACGCACGGCACAACGGCGGAGAAGCGCACACCAAAAGGATGCGGCCCTCCACAGCAGTCGCAGCCCACCGCGCGCATCACACCCGCAGGAAGAGTGACTCGCGGTGCGCGCTCCCTCTCTCCCCCTTCCCTTCATGCCCACGGAGGAAGCAGCAGCCACCCGCAACCGCCAGCAACCGCTACAAAAGAAGCATCCAAATCCACTGCAATGTGCATTCTGTGCGTGCATGTGGTTGTGTGTGCCTGCAGAAGCACGAGGCAAAGAAGTAAAAACAGGAGCAGAGCATGTGAAGGGACGCACAAACAAAAAAAACTGTACAGCAGAAGCGCATGGCAGAAATAGAGAGAAAAAGGCTGCTCAAGCTCATGATATTGCGCCGCAGAAAAAGCAGCGGCTATTCATAAAAAATTTATTAAAAACTAAAAAAAAAATTCATCTTCACCCTTCCACACCCCACACTTTGAAAAAAAAAAAAAAAAAGTTGAAAATAAGAAAGAAAAAAGAAAAAAAAGAAAAAGGAAAAAAGAATTTGAAAAAAGTCGTCCTCTATTACGGCTACACACAAATAATAATAAAGGAAAAATAAAAATGAAAATGAAAAGCCACACAAAAAAAGAAAAAAAAATTTCACCTGGTTACCGTGTGCGCCCACCAAACTGCTTATATATTTTGCCCGCAAATTAAAAATTAAATATTTAAGTGTCTTTCAACCGTCTGACCCTCCATGTGTCCGCACATCGTTTATATTTCATGAGGTCATCTGCGTGTTGCTGCTCCCCTCAGCCCTTTCATCGGCACGTGAGTGCGGCCCGCAGAGCACAGTCACTCGTGTGTGGGGAAATGAGAGAAGCACGCAGAAATGACGGGAGTCGCGTCACTCCATCGGGAGAGTGAGCGCAGCAAAAAAAAGAAAAATCATCAGAGGGGAGAGAAATGCTCACGAGGCCGACACCGAAAGGTGTGCCAGCGCAAAAAAACACACACGCAGTGAGAAAGTCAAAGACAGCAAGCAAAATTACTTCTTTTAAAGCGGCAGGGTGTGGCTGTGTGTGTGGCGCTGCGGGTGTCTGCCCGCCCTCGCCGCAAAAAAAAAAAAAACAAGAGGGAAAGAAATGTGTGCTCCGCCCCACAGGCACTCGTCGCGGCCCCTCCTCATGTGTGCATCAGTCGAGGCGCACAGGGCCGTCGTCATGAGCGTGTCGGTGGGTGTGCGAGTGGAGCAGTTGGGCGGGAAACACACGGCACCCCTCACAGGAAGAGTGCAGCAAGAAAAAATTAAAAGAGGGAAGAGTAGAAAAGAAAAAAAGTCCATAGTGATTGCCCCAAAAGCAAAAAATAGAGGGGATGGGGGATGAAAAATAAAAATTCAAAATTTAAACAAATTAAACCATTAAAAATGAAAAAAAGAACGTTCATAGTGGTTGCCCCAAGGCAACAAGCAAAAAAGGGGGAGAGAAAAAGAAAAAACACAAAAAACAGAATTGCGGAGATTAATTCATTACCGGATGTGCGTCGGTGTGGGGGGAGGGCGCAAGTGTCCCACACTGAGGCCGCACACTCCTCACGCAGTCGCAAAGCCCCACAGTCCCAGCAGAAGCAGCAGCGGCAGCAGTTCCCTCCCGTACGCGGAACCAGCATCACCATTTGCCCCACCATCACCCTTTTCTCGTGCCGTCCCTTCATTCCCAGCAGAAGTCAAGCGTCCCGCTGGCGCATGTTGGGTATTGGCGGTTCTCCCCACAGTTGTCCTCCCCGGTGCTGCTGGTACTTCCCGTGGGCCAGGCACCGCAGGTGCAGCAGGTGCAGCAGGCGCGACAGGTTTAGGAGCAATTTTCACTTGTGGTTCTGGAGCTCTCGTCGGAACGGGGATCCTGTCCTTGATTGCACTCATCTCAGTGGAATTCAGTGGGCGGTTGTAAAGAAAGACGTTTGTCACCGTCACACGAGGTTTTTTGCCGATCTCCTTCGGACTGGACTCATCAGGACTGGACTCCTCCACCTCATCCTCATCCTCATCCTCATCACCATCACCATCATCATCAAAGTCGCACGCGCCAAAGCAAAACCCAAAAAGCTCAAGTGGTGTCTCACCTTTTAACGGCGCTTCTTCCTCCCTCAGCGACTCACCATCAATGTACACAGAGACCTTGTTGCCTTGCAGCATGAGTGCCACTTGGTGTTCTTTCTTCGGCTCCCAAGGCCTGCTTTCCGTTGTTAGTTTTGTCTTGCCTTTGGGCATCGTCTCCCACTTGTTATCCGCGGTGTACGAAAGTCTCATGATATACCGGGTCTCAGTGTTCGCCAACAGCGCAGTCAGGAGAGGAGCGTTCTCACTCGGAGCCTCTTCGATGGTCACCGACGCCACAAGTGTGAAGTTGTGGCTCAAAAACACATGACGCACATTACCATCCGGAATGTTCACAGGCCACATTACCCCGGAGTCAGGCTCCGTCAACTGAAACCCATCTTTGACCTTCGTGGCGTTCGTTACCGTTGCATTCAGGCAAAGGTACTCGTCGTTCCACGCTTCGTCACTGGCCGATGCGTTTGAAAAAACTGCCACCAGACCCGCCGTGGGTATAGAAAAGCTGGAGAAGAAAACGTCCTTTTGCGACCAAGTGCTGAGGACGGACTCGATTTCCTTCAGTTCCTCCGTCAGGCGGGAGAGTGAAATGGCACTGTGTTCACCACTGCCCCTCCGTTGTAAAAGATGCAACTTGCCATCCGAGTACAGCAGGTTGCTGGCAAGCTCCTCCTTCCCAGGATTGTCCTTGCCAACCGGTCCAACAAAAAACGAGCGGTTGTTGTCCGTCACCCAAAGGTAGAGCGCACTGGTCCTTTCCGTTTCCCCCTCCATGGCGTACCCTCTCTGTGTGTACAGCATGACCTTCCTTTTCCCAATGGTCGCGGTGATGAGGGCATCCACATGCAAGCCTCCTTCCGAATAGTCTTCCGATTGTGAGTTGGCCCACACGCCTGGAAGCGTCCCCAGAGCCTCCGTCCACGTTGTCCCCATGTCACGCGACTCGTACACCCTCTGGCCGTTCTCGCAATCAACAATCATGAGAAGTGATCCCTCCCACTCGGTGATGCGGGGGTCAGTGCAGTTCGCAGGTGAAATGTCCTCAGAGAGCGACCAGGTACTGCCGTTGTCCTTCGAGTAAATAATCATGGGGAAAACGCCATCATTTTCTTTATTCACCGCCATCAGAGAAAACACAATGGCGCCATCCTCCATCAGAACACCTGAGCCACCAGAAGCAACAAACCCCGTCCATTCACCCTTGCGAGAAGCAGAAGAGATCAGATTCGGAAGTGGTTTGGGGTCGCCCCATTTGATCCATCCACTTGGCTCGCCGCCCGTGGGCTTCGTGACCTCACCCACAACCAGTTTTAGTTCCAAGCTGCCCTCTTTCCAATCCCCATCTAAATAGGACAAATCAGTGCTTCCCACAAGAAGAAACACCTTATTGCCCTTCATGGTTGTTGTGGGGTGGCGCACAACATCCAAACTCCCCTCTCCCTCCGCCTTACCAAGCACAGTGTGTGCACTCCATGTTCCTTTACCGACCTCACCAACAAGAGTGGACCAATCCCACGCAGATTCAATGTACCCCGCAACAACATCAGAAAACGGCTTAGTTGATTCGTTATGGGGGGGTTTGGCATTTATGTGACCTTCGGCAAAAGCAGCAATTACTCCACCAGCACTGACGAGAGAAGGTGAAACAAATGAATCCCTCCGACTTGAGCCAGTCCCCTTCTTCGGCAGCACCTGCGTCGTCTGCGGCACAAATAGATCGACCCGTTGCAGCCCCTCAACACCCCCTGAAGCACTCCCCTCTGCACTAATGACACCCGTCAATGTCGACCCAGAAGGAGTTGAAGCATCAGCATTACTTCCCACCTGAGCGGTCGCAGCTCCACCACAACACATCAACACGACAAGTAGGAGCAGCACCGTGGAATTAAACACACGCCGGGACATGTTGGGCCTCTGCTGCTCACTCTCTCCTCCCTCCCTCCTCCTTCCGCTGGATCCGGTCACGCGGCGACGGTTGTGTGTGCGGGGTGCCTTCACTGCAGCAACACGTGAGAGCATACAAATATGTGTGTGCGGTGTGTGTGCTGTTGGTCCTTTCAGTGCCTTCGAATTGCACGGTAGCGATTAGCGCTTGTTTGCTTTCTTTCCTAGCGTGTGTATGTGTTCAAGAAGTGGAGAGTACAGCAGCAACAGCGGCAATACATCAGACACGTCAGTGGAGAGCAGAGCAGAGCACCCACGCAGAGAGCGGGGCACGAGACAATCCGGAAGGGACGGCACGGAGGACCATCGCCAACAGAAAAGAGCAGCAACACGGCAAGTCACGGCGGGCCGTCGGTGTGTGCGGGCCAGCCCTCACGCGGTGCAACACGCCCCACCCAACAGGGAATGACAGACAGACAGGCGGAGGGAGATGAATGGATGCCGTCAAGAGGCACTCACAATCAACAAGGCCCGTGAGCATGCGGCCACTCCACGCAGGAACACAAGAGAAAATGGTGAGAGGGGAAAAAGCAAGAAGCAGCACAAACACACAAAAGAAACAAACACCAGGCGGAAAAAGCACCGCCAAGGCCCTCACCCTGGCCAGCAACTCCACACCAGCCCTCACACACACACACACGCAATCGCGGTGCCGTCAGTCCGCGGGCGAGAGGATTCGGCCCTCCACACAACAAACGCACACACCGCCAGCAGTCAACCACCAATGGACAAGAACGAGAAGCGACACACCGCCACCGCGCCTCCAGTTCAATCCCACGGCCAACGGGATACGGCCACAGCCCGCTGCCGGCACACAACGCACACGGAGCGAGCAACCACCCAAGGAGCCACACGCGGAAACGGATCCCCATCCAGCCATGACACGGAGCCTCACTCCATGCGGTCACACGGAGTGCACTGTTTCCTCAATAGAAATTATTCGTCGTCCATCCCGCTAAGATGCTTCCGTTAGTGATGGGCCTTCGAACACAATAGAAGAAAATGGACAATGTAGTAATACTGCAATACTTCCAGCCACAATCATCCTCCAACTAAAGTGCAATTCTCCAATTATGCCTCGTATGCACACACAATTAGCATACCATATGAAAATCACCCAATGTTTTTCACCAGAAGCCAAACAACCCCTTTCCCTCCCTAATTTATTCTGTCACTTTTGTGTTCGATAGCGTTGGACATTTTGGCATTTGTGTGCGGTGCTGCCGCATGGGGCTGGTGCACCCGCACCGCATGCTCAGACACAAGCATCCAAAAATACATAAATCCCACAATATTTTTTACCACAAATCAAAATGACTCTTTCACTTTCAATTTCCTAATCTATTTTCCTATTATTATTGTTTTTGCACACTTCGGAGAGCCTCTTCTCTTCTAAAGTCTCTGTACGATATTGACACTTGGTACTGGCGCACCTCTTCCTTCCAGAACACCGAATCTCACGGCTCTCGTCGCTCACATTGTCGGAATTGTCGACATCACATCTCCACCAGCCATTCATCGGCATGTTGTCTGCCTGCTGCACATAAATAATCTCCCACGACATGTCTCGGGATGATTCCTCCCAACCACTAAAATATGCCGCCAGGCACTCAGTGAACTGCCGCACAGTGCTGGCGGTGGTGTGGTGCCCACCCGCCGTAGTCATCCGCAGCCCAAACACCGTCATTGGATTGGACACCGAGAAAAAAAGGCGTCCACCAGCGGAAAGTTTGTGGCCCACGGTTTGTACAGCACCCCGTACTTTATTTTACGGATCGTTTTTTCATATTCACTCGGCAGCAAACCCTCATCTCCCTTGGGATGCAATTCAGGGGCCAACTTCAAAACGCAGGGCTTTGCTTGACGTCCTGTTGGCGGCTCAAACTCCGTGAGTTTCGTCGCCATTACCTTTACAAAGGCACTCTCCGTGAACGATTTCAAAGCAAACCATCCAAAAAATATTGGCAAAATATTGTCCTTCGACGCCAACATCAGCCTCAAAAAGCCATTTTATTCTGTTGCACTTGGGAAGCGTTCCAATGTCCGTTCCTCGAGGTAAGCAGATATCGGTGCATTGAAAAGGATCACACCGCCTGCGTATATTTCCCGAACAACTTTCACAAGCTTGTGGGACGGATCCTCAGAATACCATGGCGACTCACCTCCCCGTGAAAAGTGCTCTTTCACAGTTACCTCGTTGATCGATTGCAGTGCAAACTTCACCGCTCCACAGCGTCATAAAC
>NW_001849485.1:32403-34206 GCF_000209065.1 Trypanosoma cruzi
GCACAAAATTGCTGCACAGCGTCATTCTTTTCGATAGCGTCGTCAGCTTATTTGTACGACCATGACTGTTCTGGATTCCCCTCATGCACCCCCATTCCCGTCCCCGTTTTCTTTCGCTCCACGCCGTCCGGAAGTTCCACCGCATGGCTCCGCCTCGCATTGTGCACAGACTCGTAGCATCCCTCCAGTTTCTCCGGTGCGCTCGTCGTCGTTGGGTTCCTCGCCTCCTCGGCAGCTGCATCCAAGAAATGTTTGGTGGAGTTATGAACAGTTGCTTTTACCTCCGCAGCAGCTAATGACCGCCCCGGTGGATTGTTGACACCCTTGTCGCAAAGCTTGCGTATATCCTCATCGAAGATCACTTCGCCCTTTACAGCTCGCTTCATACTCAAATAATGACCTGATGCCTGTATTTCGTTCAACGCTCCTTTATCACGGATATACTTTGTGGGGTCCTTGAAAAACTCCTCCGGCAAGACATCCCGATTGGTGTCCACAATGCCCCTGCCGTCCAGTTCCCTCGTAAGAAAGTCGTTCAGCTTCATTTCATTGACGCGAACTCTTCCTTTAAACAGTACGTCTTCGATATTAGTGGAAATGGTAAATTTCATTTCTTCCGTTCGTCTTAGCCTTTCCTCTGCCTCCCGCCTCGCTTCTGTCAGTACCTGCGTGAGTACTCCGTTTGGTTTTCCCCTTGCAAGAGGAGTGATCGTATCCTTTTCTTTCATAGTCCCTACGTTGCCCGAGAGAGAACACACCTTCGTGAAGTGGGTTAGTAATGGCCTCCAGCGCTTGGTACGCAGTTAAGTTAAGAATTTCTTCAGGAAGCCGCTGGTCTTGTACGTAACCATCCGGCTCCTGAACAAACATCTCCATCGTCACATTGTATTCTTTCATCAACGGCCGCCCTGCCGCCAACATAATTCCAAAGGAAATCACTCAGCCTCACGTTGGTGCTGCTCATGGTCCACTGCGGCCACACTTTACTCCCCGCCACATGTCGAGCCGCAGCGTCGGAACCATCACAAGAGCCACGGCGAGGTGCCATCACAACACCCGTGCAGTGAAGCATCCCACTCGCACCGCCCAACTGCGGCCAGCAGGCGCCGCGGGCTCCAAAGGACACTCGCGGCTGTTTCGTCCCGCAGTCCCAATGGCGTTGGGCGTGGCACTCGCACGGCGGGGCGGTCGGTGCGCCATGCAGCCGCACTGCAACGCCTGTCGGTGAAGCAGCCGGGGCCCACCGCCCCGCAGCAACGCGAGGCGTGCAACCAACCCCAACACACCGCCACATTAACGCCCTGCATATTTTATGATTCACGTTGTCTGTCCGTTTGCCCCATTACCAACACAAAAAATAAGCGCTCACCTTCACAAAAGGGAAGGAACAACGAATAAAAAGGAGGCACGATCCCACCGTCCCGCCGCGGGCCAACACTCTCGTCCACCCACCACCATTGCCGCACAGGGGACCGCAGTCACATCGCAGAGTCAACACCACAATGTGCACCGCACCATCGTGCAGTGAACAATGGGCGAGACGCGGCCATACATCGCCCCGCTCCATTTTACCGCCCCTCAGGTTTTGCGTGCCCACACAAAGTAGCAAACAGAATCAGAGTGCACACAAACCCAATCAACCCCCTCACTCGATGAAGCGCATTACTTCGCATGGAGTGACAGTTAAGGACAAAACCAGCAGTAGCAGGCTGCATGGAATTTCCCTGCCAACCCTGCAAAGAGACAAAACAACTCTGCGGAGTCAAAGTGGCGGCCCCTCGGTGTTGCCCGCAGTCCACATGG
>NW_001849485.1:34306-36097 GCF_000209065.1 Trypanosoma cruzi
CCACATGGCAGGAAAAATTCCACGCACGCATAGTTCCAAATCCCTCGCTGTTTGAGTGCCCAACAGAACAAGTAAAAAAAATACCTGCGCGCAAGACGGAATCAAATACGTGAAAAAGTCGGCCTGCTTTCTCCGATGGCGTTGGCGAGCAGTCCAACACAATCCAATCAAGGTGGCACGCCGGACAGAATGGCGTCCGTCAATCAATAAAAAAATGCGACACTGAAAGGGAGCAGAGAAAAGATGGCGCATGCGATTGCCAGTGACAACTGTGAGCAAACCGCCAGCACCAACTGAGGTGCCGAGGAGCACGTTTGTGTAGAACTGGACGTCAGGCAGAGAAGATAAATAAAACAAGAGGGCAGCAAACCCTCTCGTTCAATGTCTCCTGACCGCGACACCAGAATCAAAATATCATGGACGATAAGAGCGGCAACTCCTTCTCCAAAACATCTTGTCAAGAGGCCGCAGGACCTCAGGAAGAGAGGAAGGCAGCGGCGGCAGCCACAGCGGGGGAGGCAATAAAACGGCTGGCAGGCACTTTCATGTCGACGCGCACACCACATCCGAGTGGGCTGGGAGCACTGATCAAACCGCTCGGAAACACACGCATCAAATCCGCAAAACAAAGTCGCGTTGAATCGACAATAACTCCGCGCCCAAAACAATTTTAAAAAGTGGCGTTTTTCAAGGGGGAATCCGCTTTTCCGACGACGGCACGGACGCCTCGCAGAAATTTCTTGCAAATCTCCCTTCGCAGGTCCGCAAAAAAAACGCGGCGTAATAAAAAGAAAGGCGCAAAGACGCAAGAAAAAATAATCCTCCTAACCGACCAGGTGGCAGGCCGCCCTCGCGCAATTAAAAAAAACACAACTTCACTCCGGTCTTGTCGTGGTGGTCGTCTCGCAAAATTTTTTTCCTTCTCGTCGCAGTGCACATCCCCCTCCCACAAATCATTTGTTCGGGCCATGTTCCTGCGGCCAAACATCGCGCTGCTGCATCCCGCGGCACAGTCCTCGGCACAGAAGTGATGGGAGGAAGAGGGACCGCAGGAGGTGCGAGCAAATCCAAATTCGGTGGCGGTCGCTGCAGCGAAGATTGACGTCCCACGCGGTGTCCCTTTTCTAGGTCCGGTCCTCACCGTGCCATGCTTTCAGCGTGCGGTGCGCCGGCCGCGCCGAACATCCACACGTGCTTGCGTCTCACCGTCGCTCCCAGCCCCGTTCGTTGGCTGCATCAGGGATGCCGCCATCCAGAGACGGGCATAAGGACGTTGCATCCAACAAAACCTTCAGAGGCACCCGGTGGGCCAACGACGACCGTCACTGCGGGATGTGTGGCCCTTCCGCCGCTCACCTCAAATCGCACTTCTACACCTCCTCGAGCAGCAGCAGCAGCATAAATACACCGGTCCACTAGAGGCCGTCACCAGCCATTGCAGGAAGACCACTGTGCCTCAGTGCTATGAAACCCGAATTGCATTGACGGGCCACTTCGGAAAATCCTGTCGCATCCTCCCCCAATTATGCGGAAACACATCCGTCGTGCATGTGTCCACCGCAGCCAAATGAATCTGGTCCAAGTACCCTCCAAATCAAATTCCCCTTTCCTCAAGCCATTCCTTCATTCCATACGCCCTGACCCTCATCCGCACGTGCTCACTCACACAAACCGCCATAGACAGATGGTGGCCGCCCAACGCCCCGGAAAAACATGCCCAGCACGCACGCGCATAATAAATGACATGCGCAAACGCACGGCACAACGGCGGAGAAGCGCACACCAAAAGGA
>NW_001849485.1:36197-42953 GCF_000209065.1 Trypanosoma cruzi
ATTGGTGTCCACAATGCCCCTGCCGTCCAGTTCCCTCGTAAGAAAGTCGTTCAGCTTCATTTCATTGACGCGAACTCTTCCTTTAAACAGTACGTCTTCGATATTAGTGGAAATGGTAAATTTCATTTCTTGCGTTCGTCTTAGCCTTTCCTCTGCCTCCCGCCTCGCTTCTGTCAGTACCTGCGTGAGTACTCCGTTTGGTTTTCCCCTTGCAAGAGGAGTGATCGTATCCTTTTCGTTCATAGTCCCTACGTTGCCCGAGAGAGAACACACCTTCGTGAAGTGGGTTAGTAATGGCCTCCAGCGCTTGGTACGCAGTTAAGTTAAGAATTTCTTCAGGAAGCCGCTGGTCTTGTACGTAATCATCCGGCTCCTGAACAAACATCTCCATCGTCACATTGCATTCTTTCATCAACGGCCGCCCTGCCGCCAACATAATTCCAAAGGAATTCATTCAGCCTCATGTTGGTGCTGCTAGTGTTTCCCTCCTGCAGGATTTCCTCTACGGTGCTGCTAGTGGTCCACTGTGGTCGCCGCGCTTCCCCCTCTCTTGTGTGAGTCGCGGCCGGTTGATGTGTCGCTGCAGGACACCGGTCTCGCTCTCCTCTGACGATCTCCCTGCGGCACAGCAGACGCTCGACTCTTGGCATTGCCACCTTGCACTCTATTTTGCTTTGCAGGCATAGTTTCTCATTGTTTTCTTGGTTGGATTGAGTTAAAGCTGAACATTAACCAACAAACGAGAGAGGAATAAAAAAGAAAATAGTCACAGAAACGACTGGCAGCCAAAACAAGCGAGTCATCCACAGCAAGAGAGTCATCCACACAGTGTTCGATGCACACCACATGCACGAGGACCACCGCAACGACGGCAAGTGGATACCATTCACCCAGAAGAGTCTCGGTGAGAGCCAACAACAACAACAACGTGGTGCGCACGGAGGGTTCGTCCACGCACTCCGCTCGCTACGGTCTCGCACCCGTGTGGCACTGCCGTCACCGCACACACTCCACATAAATAAATGCGTGCATAAACCATGACACACGAAAACACACACACACAAGTGGGAAGAGAATTCGGTGCAGCAGCGGCCACACGCAGACACCCCAAATCACACACGCCACAACAGCGATGCATCATGAAAAGCTCCCACACAAGGTATATATATATGTATATATTTTTTATGGAAAATTTCTGCAATTCGCGCGGCAAAAAAGAGCCATGAAACTCCCTTTCTTACTGCATTCGCCATTCACATTCCCAATGCGTAACCCTGCTGATATCACCCCTCCATGGTGAAAACAACTGCCTCGTTGTGGTGTCATCGCGCAGCCATCCACCTGAGTAAGAACAAAAGGAAACTCAGGCGTCCGTCCACCTGCAGGGAGGAGGGACTCCACCGCAGTGTCCTCCACGACGCAAACACCCCACATCCAGTGCCCGGTGTCGTGTGCAGACTCCGCGAGGAGGTTTTGGGCACGCCACTATGCCACACGGAGTGCCCCCTCGGAACGCAACATCAGGCGTGTCTCCTTCCGGTCGCACTCGTGGCGGTGGTGGCATCCGCTGCCTCGCTGCGTGCTGCTGGCGTCGACTACGATGCTGCATAGTGAGAGGGTGCCCGGCACGAGCGGTGCTGCGTTGGGTGGGCAAGGCCCTCCGCGGCGAGACGCCCAGCGCGACTCTTGACCGCTGCACTCACGCACTTCCCTCCACGCCTCTCCCTCCATCCGGCAACCGCACAGCCGCCGGCACATTGTCCCCGAAGCAACACACACGGGAAGGCGTCGCGGCATATCTCCCAAGAGAACAGAGTGACAGCCACACGCTGCGGCCATCGAGCCGACAAGTCCGACGCGACCGCGCCCACACCCACAGCAGCAGCCACACAAAAAAAGACCTTCCACTCCGTGCCACGTCCTCGTGCGTGATGGTTCGGCGTTTAAAAGCAATACCGCCACACGCCGTGCAGCATTCCCGCAGGGGATGAGAGCCACGACGCACTCCCACTGTCTCTTCTTTCCTTCTCTTCATGTCCACGGAGTGATGAAGCAGCAGCCACACGCAGCTGCAAGCACCCAGTGCACCGCAAAATGTACGCCGTGCGGTTGTGTGCCTGCAGACACGCAAAAAAAGAAAAAAGAAAAAAGAAAAAAAAAGAGAGCCACGCACGTGAAAGGGCAGAAAAACACGCGGTAGAGGCGCAGGACGGACAAAGAGGGAGGGAGAAGGCCAATAAGGCTCGAGATGGCACGGCAACCCACAATAATTTTCCTAAAATAAAAATAAGTTAGAAATTTTCTAAAACCCCTCTCGACAAATTTTGCCCACCCATTAAAACATAAAACAAAAAAAAAATTCCCATCGTGACGCGTCAAGAAAAACAAAAAAAAAAAGACTTGTATACTCTTCATGCAGAAGTGAAAATATATTTGCTTCGACCGTTCAGCCACCCCCCTGGTGTCCACACAACTCTTACTTTTCATTGGGACACTCAGTGCGTTTTTTTTACATCTAACCTCCCTTTTTCTCGTCGCACCATCGTCGTGGTGCTCAATGCCCACTGCACGTTTCATCGGCCAACGGAAACATTAAAGACATCCTGCCATTCCCAAAATATCCCACCATATAAAAAAGAAAAAACAAATATACAAAAAAAAAAAACCATATACCCCGCGGTGAATTCCCAGGAGGGAAAGCGTGACTTTACATAAAAACTTACGCGGGCAGAAAGGGGTAGTCAAATATATATATATATAATAAACGGTGCGTCCACGCAAAAAGTCAATTACTTCGGAGGGTGCGTGGAAAGACGCATATTGTTCCCGCTGGAAGCAGGAAGTCCTCACTGCGATTTCTCAGTAAAGGGCCGCAATGCCCCACAGCCCCAGCAGAAACAGCGGGAGCACCCGAGACACGCCCCCACGCACGGAGTCCTCGCTCTTCTTGACCAGTTTTAGTTCACCGTCACTCAGTGGGCGGTTGTACAAAAAGACGTTCGTCACTGTCGCATTGCTGTCGCTGTCTCCCTCGTCTCCCCCAAAGTAGAAGTATAAGATTTCAGCCCCACGCGCCTCAGGTGTTGGTATCGTTTCCGGGCTCCCCACAAGCTCACCATTCACGTACACGGAGCCCCTGTTGCCGTCCTGCAGCATCAGCGCCACCTGGTATTCACTCCCCGGCTCCCACGTGGTGTCCTGTGCTTTTGTTGCCCCGTCAAACACTGTCTCCCACGTTTTATCCATGCTGTACGACAGCCCAATGAACTTCTTGCCGGCACCGTCCCCCAGACCCGCACCCAGCAGAGGAGTGCTCTCCTTCGGAACCTGGTGGACGATCACCGTCGCCACAATAGTGAAATCGTGGTTCACAAAGCCGTACTGATTATTATCCTCCCGGCTGTTCACGGGCCATGTTGCCATGGACCCAGGCCCCGTGAATTTGAACCCATTTTCAACCTTCGTTGCCTTCGTCACGGTTGCATTCACGCAAAGGTAATCGTCGATCCACGTGTCACCACTGGCTGCATTGGACAGGAATCCAACCAGACCAGCCGTGGGTGTGGACGACTTGGAAAAGGAGGCGTCAAGCTTTGCCCAAGTACTGAGGACGGACCTGATCGTATTCAGCTCCTCCGTCAGCCGAGCAAGTGAAATGGCCTCGTCTTTTTCATTGGCCCTCTCTTTTAAAAGGTGCAACGCACCATCTGAGTACAGCAGGGCGTTGGCAAGCGTCTTATTCACATTATCCTCCATGCCAACCGGTCCAACATAAAACGTACGGTTGTTGTCCGTGACCCAAATGTAGAGCGCATTGGCCTCTTTCTCCCCCGAGGTGTACCCTCTCTGTGTGTACAGCATGACCTTCCATCCCTCAATGGTGGCGGTGATGAGGGCTCCCACACGAAAAATTTTGTATAGACGAACTCCTGGTTGTGACATGATCCACACGCCTGAAAGTTTCCCGACGGCCTCCGTCCACGTTGTCCCCATGTCACGCGACTCGAACACACTCTGGGCATCCATACACTGAACGATCATGAGAATTTGTCCCGTCTCCCATTCGGTGATGCGGGGGTCAGTGCATCCTACAGGAGAAATGCTCTCTGGGAACACCCAGGTATTGCCGTTGTCCGTCGAGTAGGTGATCATGGAGAAGGGGTATTTTTCCCCATTCGCCGCCAGGGGAAACACAAGCGTGTCATTCTGCATCACAATGCCTGAGCCACCAGCAGTCACAAAACCCCTCAGCTGATCTTGAGTGTGTTGGGGTATCTGTTTTAAAAGCGACTTGGGTTCAGCCCAGCTGATCATTGTACTCTGCGCGCCGTCCTTGGACTGCGTGGCCACACCCTCCACCAGTTGAATATCCCAGCCATCTTGCACCCACGCATTATCAACATTGTCATATCTTGTATTATCGCTTCCCACAAGTAGAAACACCTTACTGCCCCTTGCAACTGCTGTGGGCCCGTACAAATAACACAAACGATCATCGCTATTCCTACTGCCAAGAACGGTGTGTGCCCTCCATGTACCAGCATTGACCTCAGCGACAATGGACGGCCACTTCTCCGCAGCCTTGATGTACCCGGCCACAATTTCGTAAGGCTTAATCCCAAACAAGTCATGTCCATGGACGATATAAACGAACAGGCCTTCAGCAAAGGCAGCCATTACTCCACCAGCACTGACGAGAGAAGGCGCAGCAAATGCTTCCTTCACACCAGTTTCAGACCCCTCTTTGGACAGCACCTGCGTCTTATTCGGCACAAAAATATCGACCCATTGAGGCAGCGGCGCATCCCCGGACTTACCCTCCACAACGGCTGCAGCTCCACCAATGTTGCAGTAAATCCACATCACGACAAGGAGAAGCAGCACCGTGGAATTAAACACACGCCGTGACATGTTGGGCCTTTGCTGCTCACTTTCTCTTCCTTCCCTCCTTCCGCTGGATCCGGTCACGCGGCGACGGTTGTGTGTGCAGGGTGCCTTCATTGCAGCAACACGTGAGAGCATACTAATACGTGTGTGTGGGCAATGTGTGTGCTGTTGTTGGTCCTTTCAGTGCCTTCAAAATTCGCAGTGGCGAGTAGTGCTTGTTTTATTCCTTTCTTAAAGTATCTAAAAAGTTGGAAAGAACAAAATTCCTAGCATTGAACAAAAGGTCATGAAAGAAATTTACAAAACAATAAACGTCATCATCACTTACGGTGGGCCACAGGATCGTCAATGTAGTATTTCGTTGTTGTTTTTTTTGTATGTTTGCGTATGTGTGTGTGAGTGTGTGCGTGCCCTTACCGTTCAGGCACAGTGCGGCTGCGGAGTAGCTATGGGCTCTCAGAGAGCATGCCACTGGCTTCAAACTCACTCATAGCCTGCTTATTCATGCAAAATATCATTGTGTTTCCTCACTAATAAAAAAGTAACGTCCCCTCCTCACAGCGCCCCATATGTTGCGCAACGGAGACGACATCAATCCGCCAATGAACGCCTTTCCCACTGGCTGTGTGAACGGCGTGGGATCAAGCAAATTCAACCACCAAAAATTTCCTTACATATATATGCGTGGCCTTTAACTTGCATTTCAGACCTCTTTTTGCCTCTCCCGTTGTTTTTTAAAACCTTTCAAAACACAAATAATTCACGACGCCGTCCGCATATGCCACAATTTGCTTCGGGCTGCCGGGAGAAGAACGGATAAACACGCAAGAAAAATCGCAACCACTGCGACAGAAACTGTCGTGCCTGAAGAAGGAAAAGTTGTCAGGTCCAACAAAGCAACGAGCACCTACGGGTATGTGTGCGGCGTGGCGCTCGCCAGAGCTCAAACAGATGCAAGCACGCCGTATGCCCCCCGTGGTCTGCGGTCCCCCGTGGCGCTGGTAAATGTTGACATGCCCGCTCACTCGTGGTCTGTCGAAGCAAGCTGGCGCCAGTCCATGTTGCCCCACACCAATTCATACGAGTGGACCACGTTCGCGATGGTTCCACCAAAAGACCCGGTGGAGCCTTTGATACGTTTGGTCACGTGGCAGCGCGGCTCGTACGTTACCGTGGCAGCCACAACCGGCAACAGCCCCACGGCAGCAAGCATTTCATAAGTAATTATAATTGCGCCCGAAGTGTATTTTCAGGTTGATGTCAATTGAGACTTTTCCTTTTGTTCATTTTGTTTTTCTGCCCTTCTTGCTGATGTTGTTGTTTCCTTTTATTTTTATTTTTTTTTTTGTTTACGTCCTTGTGTGTGTAATTCAATTTGCAGCAGAGCGTTACTAAAAGCCAATCAGGGGAAACAGAGAGAGAGAGCGGATAGAAGTTTAAGAAGACGGTGAAGTGACCGGAAAAAGTTGTGGCTGTGGCGGGTGCTCGTGTTGCCATTGTGTTGTTCTAGCTGGTTTAATGCGCTCTCCATATGTCGGATGCCTTAGTGCTGTTCGGTGGCAGGGAACGCTCCTCATAGAGCGATTTTTTCTGTGGACCGACGCGCATCGAGAGAATGTTCTCGTGGGTTTCAATGACCTCCTTCTCCTTCTCGTCGCCCTCCCCTGACAATGCCAATTCGTCGCCCACCTCTAACGCTGTTCGCCGCACACGCCGAAACGTGAAGTTATGAACGAGCATGCGCACACTCGTGTGAACGACGTCGGGGCTGAGGGTGACGTATGAAGAAGCCAAAGAGTACCCCATGGCCTCCGTGTGTTCAATCACCTGTTGATTCACCGATGTGTCAGAAGATCTGCCGTGCCGTTT